>NC_071287.1:6114376-6180053 GCF_943735745.2 Anopheles bellator | reverse complement strand
TACTAACCTAAGCCACTCCGGCCCTTCTGCGACGAGGTTTCGATGAGGTCTACGCGCCCCTGGCCGGACTTGCCCAGGCCTGAGCCCTCTTGGTAACCCATTGCCTGCATCATTCGTAGTGACTTTCCAGAAAACGTGGCAAATGGTGAGTCGGTCTTCTTTTGAATTTTGGGGGCAGGTGGCTGCGAATCATCCGAGACTGTTTCCTGCTCTTCCGATGAATCTGCCGTTAAACCGGGAACGAACGATGCCGGTTTCGCTTGTTCCACTGGTTCCGCCATCCGCTTTTTTCTTCGTGTAGGTTCCGTCGAACCACAGTCGCCCTGCCTTCTGAAGGACCATTGCGAATCATCAGAGGGGGTTTCGTGCTCCTCGGACGACTCAGCCAGATTGATTACGCTATCCATTATGCCTACGGTTGCTTGTATATGCCTACAATAGTGAACGCTTCCTATGCCTTAATATTGCAGTAGTCAGCGCTGTGGCATTTCGCACAAAATAAACTTGGCTCTCCAAACTGATACGATAAGAAACCGCATTGAAAATTATTACATTAGAAACCACTTCAAACAGTTACCTGCTGGCTTTCACTCTAAAACAGTTACCTGGTCACCTCCGTACCGTCCCTAATTCGGGTCGACACCCAACACCGGCTTCTCTTGTCGTTCGTAAAATAACAATAAAAATTGTTAAACTCAAGTCAAACTAATCGATTGGATGCGCGGGGCTAGGTTCGTTAACGGACTTCCAAGTACTGTGTCGTGATGTAAACAAATGTCTTCGTCATCACCAACTAACCGCATGGCCGTCAGTCATCGCTATTGTATAAACGCCGTATAATAAAATCAAAGCAAGAGCAGTTACAAAATGACAGCGCGTGTACAATACATAATGCAGTTGTGTTGGTGATGGCCGTTAACAAACCAGGCCCCTCTGCAACAAATCAGTCGAGTTTGCTTTCTCTTCCACTTATTTTATTTCAAAACAATTAATTAACAGAGAAGCATTAACTATCGGTATCATTCGGTCCTTACATAGCTAACCTGTTGCGGTTACGATGGACAATCGACATTAGAAAACCGGGCTAAGGCACCACCCCCAACCTATCTAACCACACAAAGATGCATTCGTACCACGCTATGTGCATGAAATACGCTGCCAGTGAGAAATACCAGTAAACCAGATAGGAAATACTCCTGACAGGTATCTTTTCTCAAACGAATTGCGGAAGGAGAAGGAGAAAAAGGGAGAAAATGTGAAACGCGTGATCGAAGAGAGAAGAACATTTTTACTTTCATTTGCTTTCAACTTCGGCTGTCGTCGTCTTTTTAAAGGGCTCAAGGAACAGATGCATACTGCAAACTCGTTTGATCACTGTGACCATTATAAAAAGTGATGTATGGCGATTAAGGAAACACACAGTACACACGTGTCCGCATGGACGGTGTTATTGACAAATATTGGCTTAATATGTATTAAATGGCCAGATGAAATTCTTGCCCAATCGGCGAATCATATATTCAAAATGCCATGCCTTGATCACAGACTTGATCGACTGATCGTTTCTCATGTGCAGCTCTCAACGCGCGCCTATAAATTCGAAGCAAACCTGTTGAGCGAGACGTCAGAGCGCTGCACTCCAGTATTAGAAATGAATTAGGAAGAGTGGAGACAGAAGCAATTCTAGTTGGTGTTCGTCGGTCTGTTGAACCCAAACTTAAAAGTAATTTTGGATGATCCTAGTCCGTGGTACCGCCGTCGAACGTAGCCTTCCCTGCTCTCTTATGTGGTGTGCTTCCTACGATGGATGAAGAAGAGAGTCCCTATTTGTCCGGTTTCCTGACGATCCGATCACAGAGTGGCTTTTCATGGCGAGTAACAAAAAAGGTGGGTGAACTATTGCAGAATGCAGGGGAAACTCGTGAAGCTAACCAATGCTCTGGTACTGGTGACGGTAGCTGTTCTTTGGTTGCGTTATGCACGTGTGCTCGTCGTTTAAATTTATTTAGTGTAGAATTGCGGTTTTTGCTGGTGCAGTTTTTTTCAAATTCCATCGTAATCACTGAGTGCTCAACCAGTAAGAATCGAACCTAGGGCAGAAGTAAACCTTGAAGTCTGGTACCCACATGCACCGCCGCACCTTGGCTGCATAATATTCTGGCGATACGTAGTCGTGGCCTCTTAATTTGTTAAAATCACATTAAGAACGTAAACAACTGGTGGCTTTGCCATTAACAACAAAAATGCAGGCTGGTGACTGTCAACAAGACCTGCAAAAGCGCTGTTTTGTTTACGTTACTTATTTAATTTTAATGAACTAAGGACACACGACTAGGGATCGGCCGCCCTTTATGTAGCTAAGTTACGACTGTAGTAGTAGGCAGTTTAGTAAACCCCAGTAAACATAAGACTTGTATACATGTTTCTGGTTTTCAGGTTAAATATTGTCAACTGTTCAAAGCGAGCCGCCACGGGATCGAACGGCTTGAAATCAGCGACACCGAAAATGACAAAACCGCACGCATCGTAACGCTGGAAAATTGCGTTAAGATTGTACTGGATCAGCCGCCTCAAAACACGATCAACATCGTTTCGAAGACGGGCCAAATACAGCTTTACTCGCCAGATGAGCTGCTAGCCCGTCAGTGGACCAACGCATTGCAGATAGTAGCATTCAAGGATAAATCGAATCAAGCCCCGACGCCGCCGCGGCAAAATACAATTGAAGAGGATAATGATTTGTACTGCTCCTCGTACAGTGAAGGTATCTACACGGTAACTCTTATAGCTACTGATGCCTCGATCAAGAATGGTATCGAACCGAAGATGTATACACTTGAGCTGGGCCAAACTGATATGCGACTGAAGTGTTACGAGGACGAAAGCATTACCGTGGCTCTTTGGCCCTATCGGTATATTCGTAAGTATGGCTACCGAGAGGGCAAGTTTACGTTCGAGGCTGGCCGGAAGTGCAACACAGGTGAGGGTACGTTCAAGCTAGACAACGCTAACCCGCAAGACATCTTCCGTTGTATGCTGACCAAGATGAAATCAATGAAGAAGATCATCTCGTCGTCGACATTAGAACACGAGGCACATGGACTGAGCAGCCAACTTTGCGCAGCTTTAGCCATGGAACCGGGTTCCCGAAGTCCCCTACCGGGCATCCACTGTGACGACGGGGTAGCTACGCTGCACCTGGCTTCGATCGATACGTTACCCGCGATACACGATGCTGCTGCTGCTGCTGCGCAGCACGGTAAAACGGTTATACCCACGAAACCACCTCGCAAACAGGGGATGCCTATTGTTGGAGGTACTGTAGGTGACCAGCAGGATTCAAAGCTTGCGAACGTGTCGACCGTGTTTATTAAAACAGGCGGAAACAACGGACTGCAGTGTACTGGTGGCCAACGGAATCAGTCTATTTTCGTACCCAGTGCGCCTGGACCAGCTAACGAGGAGTCGATGGACCGATGCAGAGTTAAGGAGCTAGACTATGAGTGTGTTAAGGACATTACTGATGCATGGAAGCTGTACGGATTGAATGACGTTAAGCACACCGAGCCGTCACACGTACCGGAAACACCAAAAAGCTCATTTGGAGCAGCTCCAGTTCCGACACCGCACGCAAATGGAACGTCGGGAATTGACCAGGTTCAGCGACTGGAGTACGATAGGTTGGATTTTTTCCGAACCACAACCCGCCACTCGTCAGGCGACTACAAAACCATCGTGCCTATCCGACTAGCAGGCCGCGATCCAACAACAGCTTACACACACCCAGCGGCTTCGTCAGCAGTGCCGTCGGATGATTATGAAATCATCGGCGAACCTACCACTGGAACAAATCAACAACCCCAGCAGCAAAATCCGTCCCTGCTTGGTCCTCCCAACAGCTACGGTTCCAGTGGCACCGTCCGTCGACTACCAGAAGAGGGTTTTGAATTTTTAGTATTCAACGAAGAAGATCAGCGAAACATTGCAGCTACAATCAATTACGCAACCATTAGTAAACCGAAGCGAGTGTGAAATGGCTAATTGTTGAGCTCAGGACAAGAAGAAACCGGGATTATTATACAAATAGCACGAAGACGAAGACGAAGACGAGACGAAGGGGAAAAGTTTCACATAGCCTTATCAACACCGTGGTTTCTCTCATATTAACAACGTGTGTGCATATTTATGCATTTGAGCGAAATATAATCTAGCTGGTTGTAACGCATGTCCACAGCAGGGCTTTTGAATACGTTTTTAAGGCTATCAAAATGTGATATGACTGTTGAAAACCGAAGTATAGAGACAAGTTCACTTGGTCACTGGTCGTGGCACAATTTACAATATCTGAACCATGGTTCCAGTTACCGATGTCAAAATAATTGGGCAGAAGCAGGACATATTTCATTGCTTACAAAGTAGCACACTCGTTAATAATATAACAACTATCTACGAGTTAGTATGTTTACGCACGTTGGTAAAAGATACTGGATACATATACGTTTTCCGTACTTTTTACGAAGAACGATTTGATGAAACCCTAAAAAACAACGAATTTTTTAATGCTTTCATTAGGTTTAAGAATAAGAACCGAGCTAAAAAAGCGAAATGTGGCAATCAAAAGTAGACTAAAGACAGCTCATATTGTAAGCAATCGTAAATATGTCTCTTTTATTGGAACTGAACATTTGTTGGCATTCCTGGTTGTTCCTATGCTAGGTTGGCAACGCTCAAGCACATTCCACAGGATTAATTCCCGCTGCAGTGTCGATCTGGTCATCTCTTTTTGGTTTTGACGAGGGTTAGGATATTCGAAAATTTAAGAACAAAAGTTATGAATATATATATATGCAGATTGCTTAGCAGTTTTGTGCCAATTAGTGTGAGAATATTCAACATCTTCACAAGCCACCAGATTTAAAGCATATTATTGTGGAATAAGAATGATTTTACATATTGTTTCAATAGACTATCACTATTTGTAAAATGTGCGACCATTTTTTACACTTTGTGCCATACAGTCTGTGGCAGTTTCAAAATAACAAAAACAAACTACTTACGTTAAGCTATTTCGAACCGCATTGCAGTAATTGTAATTTTTTATCCCTATTGTCAAAGGGCTTTTAGGGCATAGCGCCGGTATCCGCAATCAGTGCTCACCGAATAAAGAAAAAATCTCTTGTTTTTCCAACCACTTTAATTGTTGAGATATACATGTAAATCTAGCGCGGTATTGTAAATTTGCATAAAGCTCATAATTTTATAAAAACTAAAAAATCGGACGCCGTTTTTGAGTTTAATAGCCAGAAGTCATATGCTACTGCCTTTTTTAAGTTCTTCTAGGCTATTTCTAAAGCCTACCAGGAGAACGTACTAGGGTCTCCTTCCGTAGAAGAGTTTGATTCATATTGTGGGCATCGAATTCATAATTCATCGATTAATATGATGGGCTTTCATATCTGCTCTGTTAAATATGGTTTTGTGCTTTTGTGTTTAATCTAAATGTTAAGAACCTACCGGTACAATGTTTTTTAAATGTCACTTTAACTCGCTGTCTGCAGCGAAAAAACGGTAAAACTTGACCAAACGGAATGAAATAGACCCATTTCTTAAACGGATGATGACTGGGGATGAGATAAGGATGCATACGAAAACATTAAGGTTAAGTAAGTAAGTAAGCCAGGAAGTTTCCATTGCGTATTTAGTAGAAGTTGAAAGGAATAATTTAATTTGAGTTCCGTACGGCAAAACTAACCTTAGATCTACAGATTTCTTGGATCGTAGGTATAACTATATATCCGCATGAAATTTCCGCACAGCGTAGTTTTGTGACACTGGACAGTGAAGAGGAAAGTTTGACCCTCCCACACCTCCGGGGGCTCCCATACAAACATAACATAAAATTCAGCATAATTCGGATTGTTTCCGAGCAAATCGAACCAAATTCTGCAGGTGGCAGTTTTTTTTTTTTTTTTAATCTTAGAGGAACGGACCGGGCCGTATTTATGCAGGTGGCAGTTTTGTGTAAGGGGAAATGTTCTGGTGAATGTTTGAAACCCCTCCCCTCTTTACAAAGGGGTTCTGCCATACACAATCTAGTTTCCTTCAGGTAAACTCGGATAGTTTTCAAGCAATTCTAGCCGAATTCAGCTGGTGCGAGTTTTGAGTTTGAGTTTTGAAGGGAAGCCGACCGGATACGTCACCGGGAAGTCCGATCGTCTGAAAAGGAGGAGTAATCGGAAATGAGAAGGGAAACCGATTGGATTGGAAGCCGACGAGGCGACGCGCGCCGGGAACAGCTAGTTTAGATTTTATACGCGAATATAGGCCACACTTATAGCATCGGGTGGCGACATCTAATAAGATTAAAAGCTTAACTTAGCGTTTTAAGCTTAAACTTTTTTCCGACGTTGGGTTGTGTTGCAAAAATGGTTTCCGCACAAAAACGCACTATATACACGGGTGTTTGATTTAGATGCTAGCGTAGATGCTTAGCATAAAAAGGGCATTCGAAAATATCACCTGAAGTAGCCACTGAGATCTATCGGCTTGAGAAAACCCTATCGCTGAAAGTAATGCAGTCGGTCTATGGTCAACTTAGATTCAAAACATGTAGAACTTGAGTTGGGCACCCAGATAGCCATTGTCAGAAGGCATTGCTGGAAGCAATGTTGATTTTTTTTTTTCCTTTTCAATAAATCGTGAAACGCGTTTTCAAATATTTCTTCACAGTTTGTTTGTCGTAGTTTTTCGTTTGTTGATGAATGTTGTTCTGTCGTTTACAGAGATAGAGTATTTGTGTGGAGACTAAAGGTAGTGTGTGTTAGTTACTTCGGAGCTGAGCGAAGAAAGCCGACGAATGATAGGCTTAAGATCGGGCCACGAATACTGCGACAGGCCAACAACTTTATGTGCACAGTCGGCCCAGTTTTCTTGGAAGGGTCTACGCTAGGCAGCGAACGATCGGGGTAAAGAATTTTATCTTCTCTGTCAGTCCAGCACACAGGCGTGTTTTGCACTGAAACCCTAGCGGACTCGTAAAGTATTGTGCGTGAAAATTAATCGATCGCGACGGTCCATGAACGCAGCACAATGAACCGCAAAGTGTTCTTGGTTCCGATGCTCCTGGTTTCCTGCTGCTGGTGGCGGGTATCGATAGCATCCGCGCCAACGACCCTGTCTGGCATCTACGTTGATAACGGCATCGACCAAACCATACAGGAGAACGCACTGTCGTTCGACGAGCAGCAGGAAATCGAAGATGAAATTCTAAATCTACTCGGATTGCCGGGTCCTAGACCCGCGGTGCGCCATCTTCACTCCTCAGTCGGGTAAGCATGCTTCGGTACCCATGGGTGCATCGCGAAGAGGCGAAACGCATCGCTTCCGCCGCTCGACGACGCACAACACTCAACGCACTCCAAATGCACCCCTCCACCTCTGCTTCATCACAACCCTCTCGGTCGCTCTCGCTTTTTTTGCAGTAAATCTGCGCCTCAATTTTTGCTCAATGTATACGATCAGCTGCAGCAGGAACAGGAAGAGAGCAATACGGTGATCGGTGAGAGTGGTGCATACTCGCGGACACGAAAGGTTCGTAGTGCTAGCATGGATATCCTGATCACCGATGCCGATCGAAAGGCGATTGAAGAAAGCGATATAATAATGACATTTTTGAATAAGAGTGAGTTTTACGTACAGAGTTCCTTTTTTCGCCCGTCTACAGTAGCTTTCTTCGTATTTTTCTTGCATCTTTTACTAACATCCGTGATGGCTAAACGTATATTCATTTTACTTTGTTATTCAGGTCCAAAATTTCTAACTGACGGACACATTCGATGTTGTGCGTTACTAATATGTATGATTAAATAGGGGTATGTTGCTATACTTATTTTATTTTTTTTATTGTACTGTTTTCTATTCCATTATAGTCTGCGTACGACGATCTCTTTCCGCCGTTTATTCTTTTAACACATAGAAATGTATCGATGTAGCAGTATGCCCTGGGGTTAAAGAAATAATATGTAGATTTGCGCTTGAATGGTATAAGTAAAATATTAACAATAAGTACATGAAATACTTTATCGATTTCTTGATATCCAACACTTTGTTAGCTGAGTTTCAATTCAATAACTTATTTTATTGATTGCTTCAGGAATAGGTGTGTATCACGAAGTCATGAAATGTTTTTGGCAGTGTTGAGCTACTGATACACTAGTTGGAAGAATACAACTGCTCTCTTACTAACGACTACTTTTCTTCAACACAGTTATTGCACCGCAACTGTGGTCCGTATGCACGTAGACTTGGACTAAAACACGACTAACTCAACCGTTAGTGGTTTGTCGCTTTTTTACGCGGCGCGTATGCACCAATAAACGCTGCTTTTAGTAAAAACAATTTGAATGTCACTAACTGCCATCGTGTGTTCAACGTTGCAGATCACCATGGTAGTGAAATGCGCCACGAGAAAGGCCGTCGTTTATGGTTTAGCATCGGCAACATCGAGAACGACGTCAGCATATTGATGGCTGAATTACGGCTCTATCGAAAGCTGAATTTGAATAAGTTTAGCACGTACAACTCCACTCTTACGTTGACAGTGTACGCGCTCATTGAACTGGACGGGTAAGTGGTAGGCGTTCGGTTGGGCTCAAGCAAGTATCGTTTCATTTTTCCGTACAACACATTCCAGCGAAAGCGAAATGACGGAAATCTCTAGCCTGAAGCTGACGGGCGACTTTGAGGGTTGGCTGGAAATCAACGTAACTGGGGCGGTTGATTTATGGCTGAAAAACCGCCAGGCCAACCACGGATTGTACATTGGCGCGTACTTTGGTGATCGTGTTGGTAAATAATTACCGGACAAAGTTGCTTCGACGGTTTTATCGTACATGCGATTATAGTCGAAGGATTTCTACAAATGGCTCTTATATTGTGCTACTTCTTTTCAGAACGCGAAGTCAAGCTGGACGATGCCGGTTTCGTTAGTGTACGCGGCAGCGAAGAGTATCAACCGTTTCTGGTTGTGTATGCCAACAGTCAACAGGTTTGTATAGAATCCTGATTCTGAATATGTGTTCATTTTTAATATTATTGCTTACTGTTTCTTTTCTTCGACCCATTGATACTACTTCTCTGAAGATGATGAAACCGATCTTGCAGCGTCATTTAACTCGCAACAAGCGCAACTCTGGCCAGCGTCGGCGTAAGGGAAAAACTGACCACAGAAATCCCCTTTATCCGTACCACCCACAGTTTGATCATCATAAGAGCTGCCGCATTCAACAGCTGTACGTCAGCTTCAAGGACCTACAGTGGCATGTAAGCAATTGGCGAAGTGGGATATCTATGAAGTTGAAGGGATGATTGCGCCGTACATTATTGCGATGACTGTTAATTTTGAATGTCTTTTTCTTCTCTATTATAAACTGTCACTGTGTTAGGAATGGATCATCGCGCCTGAAGGCTACGGTGCGTATTATTGCAGCGGCGAATGCAACTTTCCACTGAACGCACATATGAACGCGACAAATCACGCCATAGTACAGACACTTGTACACCTAAATCATCCGACCAAGGTAAGCGATGACTGGGACCGTCGCAAAACTACAAACAATTCACGACGTTCTGCCACGATTTTTATTGCAGGTTCCTAAGCCGTGTTGCGCTCCGACGAAGTTGATTCCGATATCTGTGCTCTATCACATCGACGAGTCCAACGTGAATCTCAAGAAGTATAAAAATATGGTAGTAAAAAGTTGCGGTTGTCATTGAAAAAAAAAGAAAATGCAACCACAAGCGATTCAGCCCAAGGTGGAAATGAGAAAAGTTGTATATCACTCATATATTGTGACGTAGAATCATATTATGTCCATGATCACAATTTTGCCTTGATCATTGTTGTCTTTTGCGAGTGTGTTGCATTTTTTGAAGTATATATTTTAATGTATGTATGTGAATCCCAATGCTGCACAATATTGAGAGCAGACTGCCGTTATCGGTGAAGCCAGAGAAGGGTGGCCATGTTTAAATTCATCACTTTCTGGGAAATATGAAATTTCCACATTACTAATCTATTTGCGCTTGGATGTATCATTTGATCATAAACACATATCAACATAGAAATCGTGAGAAAGGTGATTGCACTAACAAAGCATAGACAAGTATTATTTTCAGTAGAAGCATCGAACCAATCTATGTAATTTACACCTGCAATGCTGCTGTAATTGTGAATATACTGGAGAAAGGAGAAATAAAAGCATCTATAGATTGTAATTAAAATCCTTGTGTTACTAGGCGGCTACACGAAGCGTGAAAACTAGCGTAAAATTAATTTGTAATGCCAAACTGTTTACGCCTCGGCCAAAAACATATACGTTTTGACAGAAGCGCAGCAGTTTGGCATTAATTTGTAATGCCAAAAACATTATGGGCGGTTGACTTGTTGATGTTTTGTTTTGGCCTCTTATTTATATTTTGGACGCTTCGTCAACGTTCGCGAAAGTGTTGACCTGTATTTATAAAAATTTACGAAAGTCTGCCATGTCTTTGGCAACTAAAAAATAAAAAATATAGTGATCGCAATAAAAAGGCGGAGGCATTAAACTAGTTACAAACTAATACCTATAAAAAGCTAGGTACATCCACTACAGTATGCTAATTAGCGAAAATTAAATAAATAAGTGCGTTTCAAGTTGTTCTTTTTATCAATTCTTCTGATTGTTTTGTTTGTTTGTAGAACATCGATTATATGCATCTTTATATTTGGCTTTGGCGCATCATTCGTTGATGAGCTGAGAATATGATGAATGATGTGTTAAGTTAAAATTATTAATACAAACATTCGTACAGTGAGAGATGTATATATGAATATGTATATATATATGTATAAAGTAATAATGTTATCAAGAAAAGTATGTATTATTAATATAAAAAGCTTTGTCATGGCCGGGGGTCGTCAGATCTATCTACTAAGATTCTTAGTAAACCATTGTAACTAAAATTCGACGTCATGCCTAACGTAACCGGCCAGGCGCAGGATGACGACAAGCTCTCTAATCCTATCTGCTACCACAAACGGAGTGCATTGAGGAGGCGGCCAAGCTTGTCCTTCTCTGCGTCGCGCAGGAGCGGGCCATTCAGAACTCTGAAGTGGAGACCACAGGGACCATCTACTACAAGTTCAACCTGATTCTGGTCCATAGAGATTCGGGTTAGCTTGCTAGGAGGCAGCAGGTTATTCTACCGTCTAAAGAAACTATTTCGGTCACATCTCGTGTCAAGAGGTCGAAGTTAGGCTTGTACAGAACCTTTATAATCCCAGTACTCACATATGCCTGGATGCTTAGAGATGGACTGTCCAAAATCGACGAAACTCTCTTAGTTCAAGAGCTCACATTGGAGCATCCTATGTGTGACGGGATAGTGGAAGAGACGGTACAACAGCGAGTTGTACGCACTATGTCACCTTGCTTCGGTGGGCTAGTCATGTCATGAGAATAGCAGATGGTGGATGCTGAAGCGGTTTGTAAAATCTTCTTAGGCCGTTAGGAAGGACAGAAGGTACATGGTGAGAATGAGTTTGACAAAAGAGATTGTGCGAATGCATCCTTAGCGATGGAAGAACACTCTGTTTAACGAGTTGGCGGATGAGGCGTTCGATCGCGAGCGATGTTGGGCTTCTCTGTTACAGACCAGGAACGCTCGGCGGTTCTAGTGGCCGGATAAGTAAAATTCGACGTCATATCATGTATCGTTTTAAGTGTAAGTATGAAAAGGGATTAAAAGCAATGTAATGCAAACTGTCGTTAGATATCGATTATCTGACTCAGTGCTTATAGTTATCGTTCCGGCGAATGGTACAGCACAGTAGCAACGACAGTATAAGGGTAAGCAGCTCGATACCAACGATCGCTGCTCCGACGTAACTGATAGTTTTGATGTTTTTTCGAATCTCGCCGACCAGCTTCTCCATACAACCCTATCGATGGTGAAAAAGTTGAAGAAAAATAGAACAAGAAACAGATTATTGTAGATGTCATTGTACAATCGAATATCGAAAGTAGAAGAGATTAGAACATGAAAAAAAAACGAGTTTCAAGTCCCCATATTTGTCGGCGGCGCTAATAATAGTGCATGTTATCATATTGCCCGACGCCTGTGTGGGAATGCTTGGATTATTCCACCGTTAGCTATGCGAGTGACGTGTATCTATTTTTAACCCAACGGCAAGACAATCCCCGTACACTTCTTCTTCTGCATTTTCACGGGTGGGGCGAAAGCCACAACTCGGTTGATAGACTGTTTCATGCTACCGTTCAACCAGCAATTGATTGGAGTGGGGTCGTTGTTATATGCGCTATTCCGAGCAAACAATTACTCACATCTGCAAAAATATTGGCGCGCTTGATCGAGGTTGCGTACTCCATTCGGCGAGCGACCTTGCACTCTTCCGGAGAGATGTGCGAGCTGCAGCACGTTTCCGGCAAGTTGTAGCTGACCGGCAGCTTACCGATCTCGATGCTGGGCGTGGGTCGCTCAACATTGTTATAAGCACTCGACTGCCAATCGTTCGGTCCCTCCGCTCCACAGCATTGGTACTACAACGAGAAAATCAGTACAATTTGCTATATGTACAGACACAGATGAAGTTGAGAGAAGTGTCGTGCTGAAATCTATCAAATAATAATATGAATATGAAACGAATATCGTTCTTTGGCTGTAGCACCACGCTTTGAGATGAAAATGCGATAAGAAAGCGAGTGGCGTGGTGTGATGTGTATTAGATTCAAACACGCAGATAATTGCAAACGATTCCAGCTCGACAGAAGAGAGCAAATGTAGAACGCAAGGTAGAATATTTACATGCTGCTGAATTGCATCCAGTGTGGCGGTACGTGTCGGTATCATGCCGTACTGTGTCTGGACTGCATCTTTCACGGCTGAACGGACCACATTGTCTAGTTTGGTGGAGTTCTGAAATGCCCAAGCACCAGCCGCCATCTCCGCAACTAGCACCATCAACAGACAGCAGAAGAACTGTAACGAGGAGCTCATAAGTGAAACCGAACCAAACGAAGAAGAAGTGGACACCAGCTTACCGATGTTAGCACCCACTGTGACTCTTTCAGTGCCCCACAACACCCGAGAAGGGCAACAACCAGCATCAACCCGCCGACCGCGAGAAAGATATACAGCCCGATAGTGTAGTGCGTTTCGTTCTGGGTCAGCGAGATCAGGAACGTTGGATCCGACAGCATCCAGATGGCGAGCGAAATGATGACCAGCCCGACAACCTGAAACCGAACCCCGGAAGCGGAATGAGAATAGTCCATGAACCCGCCGTACGGACGGTTTTTTTTTTGCTTGCACACTCACCAGGAAAAGCAAGTTCACCAAAACCACAAGATATTTAACCACCGAGCAACATCCTTTGATACCCATCTTGTGCGCTCTACTTTTTGCCTCTGCTACACAAATGTTCACGAAACAAACGGTTCGTTGACACACACGGTTGGCACTGCGTTTCACGCTCCGCTACTGAACCCGCACAGCTAACCGGAGACCTTTAACTTAATCGGCAGTATATTGGTTTTACTGGCACCGTGTCGAACTGTGCGACATTCGTATGACCGCTTAATGGGTGGCGCTTTTTTCCAGGATGCTACCGTTGCAGCAGCAGCCAGCCTACGACGTCGATGTTGTGCGTGTACACGGTGAGCGAAACCCTTATTATCGCAGCTGTCAGTGCGCTGCTTCGCCGTTGACTCGGCAATGTTGGTGCCCCTGGGCGCTTGGCTTTGTTTACATTTTTACGGCACAGAGGCGTTGTTGCTATTCTTCTTGGTACTGTAGTGGAGAGCTTTTTTTTCTCTCCAAATTGTTCCCGATGCGGGAAAATAATTTTACTCCTTCGGCGCTGGTCTTCGTGGTAAGGCCGGAAGGAGAGGATTGTGATTGTTCACCACTCTTTATTGGTACCAACAGTGTAACAATGCAATAATATGATCACTAAACGTATACTAAATATTTGACTACGTCTGTACTAAATGGCTCTTAAAAATTGATTCGCTGATTTTTGTTCGCTTGTCAGTTGCCTGCAGAGTCTGGTTGGCAGGCTAGCCTCTGGTCGATCGGTCAGTACGATGTCCGCTCTATTGAGGAATCATCTGCGGAATGGCCCGTTGACGTTTACGACAGACGAGGGACCTCTCAGTGTGCGGACCACAACAAGCCTGCCCTTGGACAGTTTGAGGGACGATCCGCATCCGGGTGATGACAGAGGCAGAGCTGGCATGCCCCTATTGCCAAGCTACTTAGCAGCCGTGATAGTTGCCCTACGGTCGTACCCCATGCCCCTGCCACTGCAGTCTGCATCTCGAAACGGGGGATACCGCTGCGGGGCTGTCGTCATCGCACATGCCCTGGTCCTGGACAAGGTCCAGGAGCGCATCTCCTGCTTTCTTCGCGACAGTTCGGCTTCCACAGACGGCGACGTGTTCCCATTGACCAGATCTCCTGTACTGTACAACAGTGTATCGTACTGCTCGGAGCTGCATTGTTCGAGAAAAAACACCGCAAACAAAGTACATGGCAAGTACAAGGATAACATAGCAGCGATGGTTATGAGTGTTCTTTAAAGTTTTTCTTAAACAAATTATTTATATATTCACTAATAAACTATGCAACAAGTTATAGTGCGGGAATCTTCATATTGTTATCGGTTGGAGATGAACGAACGCTTCCTCAGCAGGGTATCGGACGCTGGTACTGGTAATTGAAACTTAAGAATCCTTCCGCCCGTGCCCGCAGCCCATTTCGTCGTTCTCGCAAGCATTCGACGGAACAGCGGAACCTTCTCCGTGTCTGGGCCCGTCATTCTCACTGACTCATTCTAATGGCTCTGGGATGCTCTGAAAGATCGCGCGTACGTGCTATTCGAGGAGAGTGCGGTCGTCACTATGGGTGCTTCCGTGGATCCGCAAGTACCGAAGACGGGCGCCCGCTCGCACTGGCATTCACTTCGGGCCGGCGTCCTTTTTCGTCGGCCCCATCGAAATTGAAGACAGTTTTTGGCGCCCGGGGCCAGAACGTTGGCGGCGGCGAGCGGATCATGTGCTCGTGCACCTGCGGCAGTGCCAGCGGGTCGGTTTCCGCTTCACCGTTGAAGTCCTGTGTGCCTCGCAACAAAAACATCAAACAGACAGCATCAGCGGGGGGGCGGGGGGTGTGAGGTGTCGAAATGCGGGAATCGGAATTGGGTCCGAAACGGACCCAAGCTCACTTACGTCGGACATCAGGATCAGGATGGCATCGTCCGATTCGGTGTCGTCGATGACGTCCGCCATATTGTCCCGGCTGGCGAGCACCTTCTGCACGAACGGATTGTCGTTGCGCGACAACCGGAGCCGCGTCACTTCCAGCTCGTCGGCCGATTTCTGAAACTTGCCCGGCGACAGGCTGAGCATCGAGAAGGATGGCGACGACTTCCGCTGGCAGCCTTTGCCGCCGGTGCAGCTGTAGGTGGACACTGTGGACGCAGGCCCGGAAGCGGAGAGCAACAACGCGTTATCGCCTGCATTAGTAACCGGAAGTGCAGGGGGGAGAGTAGTGCACATGCGGCGGCCCCTACCTGACGGCTCCGAGCGGGCCCGGCATTTCATCTCGCGGTGGAACATAATGTCCTCGAACTTGATGATTTTCTTCATCTTCCACATGCTGGATATGAAGTGGAACGGCTTTTTCCGGGTACTGCTGCGGCTGACGCGCAGCGTCTGCTGTCCATTGCTGTTGATGGCGTGTGGCTGATTGGTGCCGTCGTTACTTTTGCTGCTGCTGCTGCTGTTGCTGCAGGCGTTGTTTGCTAAACTGCTGCCACTGAAGCTCTGACTGCTGGGGGCGTGGTGGTACGGGTGCAGCGGATGATTGTTGTTGTTGTTGTTGTTTAAGTTCATGGTTCATGGAACGCTCTCCACCCCCACCAGACCCAGATCCGGAAAGACTGAGGATTTCGGTTTTTCTCGCCGGGTTTGTGTTGTTTTCGTTGTTTTTATCGACGTTCAACGTTTGCTGGCTATTGATGTTCGTCGTATGTAAACATGATTTTTCACCACACTCTGCCACCACAATGCACTGGCGTAACGCGAGTGTGTTACCCGAGCACCTGGTACCGATGTGTTTCGCGTGAGGTCAGACCTGCGCACTGCGGTGCCCTGATACGCGGTGAGTTGCTGCGACCGCCGCGGTGGCCATTGGCGACGGCTGCACGACTTTCCCCCCATTGCCCCAATGCGGACTGGGTTTGACCCAGTAACTCCACCGGTCCACATCCTGGTGCAAGAACCGTCTGAAAGCACCCCCAGGACCACCGACGGTTTTCCCTGTAGGAATTAAGGCGAGAGGAGCACGCGCAAAGCAGTAGACAGTCAAACAGGTGGCAGATTCGCGCACCAACAAGCAAGGACCAGCACCTGGACAGCAAGGAGCAATTAGACAGCCCATTAGATTAGATTGCAATTTATTCGTCCAAACGGACCATTTTTACAGAAGTTTACAAGAAACAAACAATTGAACAGCGATTTGGAGGAGCGTGCGATGCGTACGGCATTGAGATCCGGACCACGTATTTCCTCCGGATGCGCCTACGTCCTACCTATACTTGTGTACACACGCACACAGACACACACACACACACACACACGCGCGCGCACACGCTTCGCACGGTCCCCCACTAGACATACACGCACACGCACTCACTTAAAATACCAAGTTTTTTAGAGCCCTAACAAAATCCCCGATAACCACATGCCGCGCGCGAGGTAGGTCGCGTCCGGTCTGACGTGCCCTCTCGGTCAACTGTGGTGCAGAGGGATTGCTGATAACACCTTTGCCGTACGGTGCAGGTTTCCGGTGGGAGCTACGATTTTCTACTATTTTCCAGATAATGAAAAGAGCGAGCGAGCGAGCAGTAGAGGGATAAAGCGGGAGAGAGAGAGAGAGAAAGAGAGAGAGCAGAGTGAGATAGGATGGACCTCTCCGGGTATCCGGTATCCACCGGTGTCTAGCTGGCGGCCACCATGTAGTCGTCACCGTCGCTGGCCGGTCCGCTGTCTGGCGCGGACTGATCGCGGACTTCAGTCTTCGGTCGCTTCTTGCGCGGAGTGAGCAGTGGGTCCTTTTTAAGCTTCGCCCGTACCCCGGTACCCCGGTTGGTGACCCTGGTGGGATCCGGTGCCCGGGTCACCGAGCCACCGTCGAGGGAGCGCAGTTCATCGAGGATGTTGTCTGGCGCACGCTCGGTCGTATTCCGGGAAGCCTCAGCATCCTTCGGCCCCGGCAGGCCCGGTAGGTATCGCGGGGCCTGGTGGGAGTACGCCGGATCGTTGGAGATGTTGATGTCGGCGAAGTCGCGAAAGTTCGAGAACTGTTCCTCCTTCGGCGGACCGGCGGCAGCCTTCTGCACCAGATAGGCGAGCTGGGGTCGCCCGTGCCCGTTGTTGCTGTTGCTGGCGAAACCGAGCCCGTAGAAGTCGTCGATGTAGCCACCCCCTTTCTGTGGCACGTCCGTATCGTAGTAGAATGTACCGCCTTCACGAGAGAGAGAAAGAGAGAGAGAGAGAGAAAATACAATCGACATACTGGGGGAGGTGTCGTTCCGTGATGGGATTACCTTTGATCACACCGAAGTCCCCGGACCCGAGCAACGATGAGGTTGCGGCCGCTGCAGTCACTACCTCTGGCAGGGCAGCGCCACCGGACGGCAGACCACCCGTGGCCACCCGGATTTTGCCGTTGTACCGCTGATCGATGATGGCATCGTTGGGCTGGTAGTACGGCCGCGAATGACCCAACGGCGGGATGTTGCGGAAAAAGCTCGGATACAGTTTCTGGGCCGCCGGGTGCCGTTCGACCTCGTCCGGCCCCTCATCACCTTCACCATCGTTGGCGACGGCTGCCGCCGGTGACGGCCGGTGATGCTGCTGCTGCTCGAGAACTAGTTTCTCCGGTACCGGTAGCGTCGGGACGAAAACCGGTTCGCCATCAGGAAACGCGGCAACGGCAACTCCGCGCACAGCAGCAGCGGCCGGTAGCGGGTTGAACGACTCTGCAGCGTGACCATAAGAGGTGGGTTTGTTTAGTACTAGCCTCTAGATACTGGCTACTGGCGAACAGCGGGTCGATCAACCCGGTACCCCAGAAGCGATACGCGACAGGGATAGGTTCGGGATGTTACAACAGGGACATACGGATAAATGAAAGCAAACGTGCGTCGCCTGCTTTCTTCATGCTCAACTCTGTTACGTGGTTTGGACCTCCGTGAGGTGAGGCCTGGAAATTGGATCACCACGGAGCCACCGCGTAACGGAAGCTCTCGTGTTGCGAAGGGCAATCAGAAAACCAGGAAACCTCGTCCGAGTGCCGTCCGAAAAAAAAACAAAAACAGCGGTCGAACAAATAAGGCTAACACGAATGAAGTAAGAGCCGAGTGGAAAAAAAGCGTTGGTTACTCCGGGCTACTACTCGCGATCCGAGACAGCGCTGGAGTTGTGGAGGGAGCTGATTGGTGATTTCAATAACGCTCGGCATGCCGCCCGCGTCATGGCGCGTCGGCCGAGCGATCGAGAATCCGGTATTGCTCCAAATTACCCCGAAACGTGCAATTTGGCTTTGGATTGAACAATGTTATTCAATCGAGCGAACCACTAGACAAGCTGGCTACGTAATTTGCGCGTTCGAGCAAGCAGGCATAGCATAGCGCACGCCCGTGTTTTTTTGTGAGCCCTCTACTGCTGTGAGGTGTAGGTGCCTTCGGCGACCCCTGTGGCAGTGTAACCACTAGGGGGAAAAAAAACACGATCGATCCACTTCGATCCACGGTGACGGTGCTTTCGACATTCCGTGGAGAACATGGTGATCCGTTTAGTAACCATCTGCGTGAAGAAAGTGAAACCCAAAACAAACCACTAGAACTGGCACAACCTACCGTTGCCGTAATGACGTCGGGGTCCCCGTGGCTAGAGTTAGTGAGCTCCATCTAGTGTGTGGATTCGGGAAGATCTGTACGAAGCGCGCCGTCCAGTGCTGAAACCAAATCCTCGCCCAAGATGTCAACTTCGCAGCTTTCGACAAAGAAACAATCGAAGCCAACATGGGTTGGGGGCCCATGGGATGGGGTCGCCAGACCCATCAAGTGTTTCCATTGATCAGTTTCCAGATCGAAGTCGAAAACGTTTCAAAAGTCAAGTCAATCGGTTTGGTTAAAATCCAAACACTTGATAGACGAAACATGAACACCTGGTCGGTATCACCTCGCCCCGGTCATAATCTGCTAGTCTCTTGGTCGAAGTTCCAAAACACCAACGGGGGGTTACGGCCGGTGCTAGATCCGGAAGCCATCGAACACCCAGAGATCGGCTCGCCACGGCACCGTTCCGTCAGGTTCAGGCTAGCGTAATTAATGAATCGCGTTGAGAAAGGTGACAAAATGGAATGCCTAGCCCGGAGACACCTCTAGAGTCTAACCGCCTGGCCGTTTCCTGGGCCGGACGGCTCAAGGTTGAGGGCTTAGCAGCGGGTGCCGCTGCTGACAGACGTTTCCACGCTCACTTTAGGTTCTCCGAGAGCACCGCTGAAGCTGGCAATCGCCGAGGGCTTGCCGTCAGACGTCAGATATGGCGGGGGTTTACGCGCAACGAAAGAGCCTGACGGTTGGTTCTGGTTAAACGTACAAGTGAGTGAGTCACAAAAAAAAAAAACGCACGCTAAAAGCGAAAGTGGTGCGCGCTCGTGCGTACCAGATTTCATTCTTGCCATTCACCGGCAGCATCGAGGCATAGAACACTCTGCCCGCGGTACTCGGTTGTGAATTTAGATCGTTCCGCGGATTAGCGGTTCGTGGGTTCGTTGAAAAAAAACAAAAAAGAGACACAAAATCCAGAGAAGCTGGAAGCCGCTTGGCGAAACCTGTTCCCAATGCGCTGTGTGTTGTGCTCTCTTTCGCTCCTCTTGCTCTCTTACTCTCGTTTGCAATAAATTATTCCCTCGCTCCGTGGTCGTTGTACCCGAGCAATCACTCGGGCTACGTTGACCTGTAAGAGGAGTATAGGTCCTCACTAGGTTCAGGGCATACTATCGCCTGCCCCCCTGGATGCTGGAGTATTCTGAGAATTTCTGAGAAAGAAGCAACCTGGCCAACTTGTTGCTGGCTTTTCGTGGATGCGTAAACCCACTACTCTTGCAGAACGACCAGAGAGCGACTCCCATTAGGTTGTTAGTGTGTGTTAAAAACTGGGTCCAATGTCTCGCCAAGTACTTAACCAATGACGGTAATGTAGTTGTTACAAGCTGGCTGGCGATTCTAATGGTGAGCAAGACAAAACAAAGCTGAAGTAGGGGAAAAAGAAGCATGGATACACGGATCCACACACAGCGGCAAACAATAGCGAGCGATTGTGAGAACGAGAACGGTGCATATTGGCGTACACGAAGCTGTGCTGTGGTTCTCTTGGCAGACATCGTGGCAGAACAGAATTAGAGGAATCGGCGAAGGTCCCTCAGGCAGAGCTCTGATGGTCTCCAGGGGATCGACGATCAATATCGTCGAACGCCCAAACCTCACCCCCCGGGTCCTCTGCTAGTCGATCAGTCTAAAAAGCTCACCAAGGTACTGTCACCTGGGGTCACTCCAGGTTGTCGAGCTCCAACAAGCCTGAGTCCGCATCGTAATCAACTTCACTCGGTACTCGAAGACCAAGATGAAGATCCACACCTGGTGTACCTCCTGCTTTGGTCGGTTTTTCAGTGAGTGAGTTTTCCAAAACCCAACATCGTTTCCGTTGACCGGTTACGACCGACGTTGGGCAACCAACGACGGAAAACAGCGTCCGAGAGCGAGAGCGAGAGAGAGAGAGAGCGAAAGACGAAAGAAATGGAAAGCGGCAATAAGAGCCGCGGAGTGTTGGCCACTCCGCAGTAAGAAAGCAAAAACAGCGCGGCCCGACATTGCCTATTATGAAACGCAATCGGTAATCGGCAACATCCCTCCGGCTCCGGGGCACTTTCCCCGGCTGGCCGCACCGAGAGGAAGACTCAGGCGCAGACTCTGGTCTGGTGGCTCGCTCGGGGGAGTCGCCGCTAGCTTACCTGCACTGGTTGACGCACTGCTGGGTTGATGCTGGTGGTGGTGGTGCTGGTAGCTGATTGTGGACACTGACTTTGGCTGACTTGGCGATCGGGCGGACGAGGCTCCACCACTGACGACGACACCGGCGACGACGACGACGAGGACGACAAACGCGGCACCGTTGACGGGCGACCACCGGTAGTGAGACATGGCGGCAACGCACTTCGACGGAAAACACCGACTACGGCCACTACGGTGAACTGTGGCGAAGGCCATCCAACCCGGTTGCATAACCGGCCCTCAACCCCAACAAGTCGGCCGTGCGTCGGCTGTGCGTCGCCGCTTCACTTCCGGCTTCACTTTCGTTTTCGTCGTTTCGTGGTGTTTACGTTTTTTTCGACTGACTGGGCGACTTGGAGCTGGGCCTATTCATCAACTCCACTCGCGCTCGACTCCAGGGATGCCCGCGATTCCAGAACCAGAACTCCCGCTCTCTCTCTCTCTCTCTGAAGCCCGGGGGTTCCCAGGGCAGTCCTCAGGCCGGCAGCTCAGGTCCACATGGTGTCAGGTCCCCCGGCGGGGGTTTCGTCCCCAGATTCGGGTCCGGAAGCACCGGCTAGCTGTTGGGCTTCACCCAACTTCCGTCCCACACACACACACACACGGTCCCACACGGACACACACTCGAGGAGTCTAGGGATTGCGCGGGCACCAGGACATCGGGACTTCTCCCAGGAGGAACTCAGACTCTACGACGACGACGACGATGCAGCCACCCCGACACAGACCGAATGCGAATCTGACGTGTTTACTTTTCCTGGCCCAGGTCAGGACCGATCCACCCCGACTCCCCACGAGCCACCCCCTACCCTACCCGGGGCCCTAGTAGAGTATGAGTAACCGGGGGGGGGCGGTACCACGAGCGAGCGCCACAGCATAGCACGAGAGTATCTCGAGAGTGAGAAAAGAGGCACTTTTCACTTTCTTCATTGTGGTGCCAAAGCATTAGCGGGCGCGGAGGTGCACGTGGGGTGGCGAGAGGGGGTCCGTGGTGGGAGTGCCACCCAGTCGTGCTGCCGCCGCCGCCGTCGCCGGCGCCACCGCCACCGCCGTAACCGCTCGTCGAGATCGAAAGGCTCCGGAGAGGGAGAACCAGCACCGAAGCCCTCGTCGATCGACGAGAAGGCACACTCTGTGGGCTCTGCAAAGGCTGGTAGAGCGGCGGAGCGAGGGTGGGAAGGGTGCGAGGGCGGTAGAGTAGGTCGCTCCATGCGCAGCGGCTGGCTGGTCGCACCTCAAAAAAAGAAACACCGTAAACGTAACGCGTGCAGGGTTTGCCAGTATTTGGTGGTGTGTTAGTGTATTTGGCCTTTTGCGCGATCGTGCTCTACTGTTGCGCTACTCTACCTCCTCCTCCTCCCGCTACTCCTTCTTTCCCTTCTCGAGCCCCATTCTCTCTCGCTCCCTTTTGTGCTACCTTTACCTCTCTCTCTCCCTTCATCGAGTTCGCTCGGTGTGTGCGCCGTTCTTTTTGGGGACACGGCGCAGCCCCTCACACAGCTGTTATCGAAGGGGCCTCGTTTTGGTGGCGCTGGCGTGCGTTGAGTCACAAGCGGTGTGGTGGTGCATTGGCGCACGGACGGACGGCAGGCCCGCGGGCCGTTCTGCGCTAAAATAGCGGAAAAAAGGCGAACAAACCGAACATTGGTGTTTCTGTAAGCGTCGGCCGGGTCGGTCTGGTTCCTGCCTTTTTCTTCTTCCGCTTCTTATCCGGCCTGCGCAGGGCCAGACACAATGTTAATCTGTTGTCGCTTTCGGTTACGGTGTGTTTTTTACGGGCTTTTCCTTTTACAGCATTGTTCTACGGCCGCACTCCTATTTCTGGTCTGACCGGTATTACGGCAATACGGTAGTGAAGTCTGGTAGGGCAACACACTTTCCGACCGCACCGTTCCGGGTGTAGAACCGTGAAACCGATAACCGTAGGCAGAAAGTTGGCCAAGGACCGCGGATTACGCTCGGTCAGGACCAGGTGCGCGTAGAGGCGCACCGACCGCTGGCGGAACAACCAGTTGCCGGAACGCTGGATCGTTTGCGGTTTCGCTCTGCCTCGCACTTGTTGCAATTTGTAACGGTCCGTAACCACACCTAGAATGAAGAGTCTGCTCAGAGCAATACTGCCAACTAGCAAACACTACGCAGCACGGACCGGAACGCAAAACCATACGTTGTGACGTTATTTGAATTTAAACGCCGTTGGTAACGCTCGCCGTTGACTCATAGCAGGGACACACGTACCGATGCTGATCGTTACAAACATCAGTAGCGTTACGGCAAGCCAAGCCAAGAACCAATGTGAAGGAATTGAAGGAAATGGAAGAAATGGAAATGAAATGTGTGAAGCGTTACCAGACGTTACGCGAAACCATTGAAATCCTTCAGGCGGTTTAACTCGCGTGCAAGATTTCGATGTTTTCGCGTGAAATGTTCGTTTCACCGATGAAGTGTTTAACCCGTGCGTCCGTTTATGTTTGAATTGAAAGAAACCACGGTAACGAAGTATGGGCGTGAGAAAATCGTGTGCAAGCGATGACCGTTTCGTCTGTGTTGAATCGGGAAACTGATGAAATTAAACTAAATTATATTAATACAATGGTAACAATGGAACGCCGGCGCGTGTCGTTCTGACTGTTTCATGTTTAAGGTGAGCGATGCTTTCGAAGAATTGCAAATTTGATTTACATTCATTTCTAATATTTTATGAGAGTGGCTCGCCCGTAGATCAGCCGTCTGCACTGCGCCGATTAATTGACTTCTAGGCGAAAAAGTCCTCAGCTCGAGGTAATTGGAGTTTATTGGAATTATTATCATTTGATGGAAGGATTGGAGAGTTTTTGGTATTATCGTTATCAAATTTACAGGATCGGTTGAGAAAATAAAGGAAAAATGTTGTTCGCTTGAAACGGTACACAAATCGCAAGTAGTAATCGTTCGCTCCAGACAGCCTTAAACGGATGTAGCTTTCTTTCAGAACTGCTGTGAGTATGTCGCGTACGCAAGTGCCTCGTCAAGAATTTCTCGCACCCTGGAATGATTATTTTTCTTAAATCGAACTGTGTCGCAGTTGTTGCTGGTAATGCATGTCAAGCAAAGTGAGCATCGGTTACAGTATTGAACAAAGATCGGTCGTCTGATTGGCCAGAACGGCTCAACTCTTCAAGAGTCTCCGCTGCATCCGCTTCTGTCGGGGGTCCTGACGTCTGAACTCCTGAATGCTGTGAGCGGTGTGCCCTCCTGCTTCAAACTATACGTGCTCCCTCTCCATACTAACTTCAAGTGCTGCGCTACCGACATTTTTCCCGATTCGCCTCGTTCTCATGCGGGAACGTCGCCCCACGCAGTTCCGCCGACCAGCATCAGACCGCCCCGGCGACGGAAATCGCCCAACCTTTGGACCTACCCGGGGTGGTCCGACCCGGGTTCGACGTCGTTCGGAGCCGTGACAGATAAGCCAGCAGCCACGATCAGCGTCATGGGTGGTTCCACCGGATTCTCGCCGACCGCAGCAATCCGATCCCATCACCGACACCCAGGATGCACGCAATCCTGCGCGTCGACGCTGCCGTCTTTAACTTTGGCCTGTGACTGAGCCTCCGATACAAGCTGTGGGTCAGGTCCCGGGGAAGAATTCGCAACAAGGACACGCCTGTCAGAGAGAGAGAGAGAGAGAGTGTGCGATTTGTCACCGTGAGGGGGCTTCTCGAGCCAAAGAGGCGTGTGAATGTGCCAGGCAAGTGTCAAGCCAACCCGGGGGGTCCACCATTCGCGAGTGGATTGCCTACTGTGACGCTTACCGCAGTTGCACTGCAGGAGGTTGTAGGAATCCGTGGAAGAATACGGTGCTGTGCGAACTTGGAGCGAACCGACGCTCTGGAGTAGGACGCTCGGCGCAAGGACGACTAGTCGGTATGCCTGCTGCCCCCATCGTTCACCACTGGGCCACTTCAAGTTTTTGAAGCGTTTCAGCTCGCTGGCCTCGACGTCCAGCAAACGGACGGTTTCCTAGGAAATTCGCCTGGGAAATTCGGGAATCCGACCGAGGTCAGAAAGTGAGAGGCGAGGAGACCGCGGAGATACTGGGGTGATCCATCGAGTGGATGAGCTTTAAACGACTGACTACTTGACTTCCTTGTGGAAATTGTACGTAAAAACTTTGACGTTTACGAAACCCAGTAACTGTCTGATGCCGGTTTTGGTTTGGACTGGTCTGGTCTCGGATCTTCTCGATTAGCGTAGAGATGGCGCTAATGATGCCATTTATGTACCAAGATATACCAAGATAAGATGTGTCAAAATTTGATGTAATTCGAAACATAATCAAGAAAGCTATAGTGGTTAAAGTGACGCTACGAGAAAGCGAGTTTCGTGTGTTGATAAAACATTGTTTTCTAATGAAAAAAACGCTGTTCAAGCTCAGCAATGGCTTGACAAACGTTATCCGGATTATCTATCCGGAAGCCAGTATTGAAAATCGCGATGGGTAGCTAAGATGGTGAACATATCAACTGGTAGCGCATTTACTATTTTGCACAAAAATTGGCTATTAAAAAGGTTTGCTCACAATGGAACAAACGATCACAAATCAAAACGATGACCAAATTCAACGAATTAGGCTTCCAACTGCCTTCTCAACCTCCGTACTCGCTGGATCTGGGCCACAGCGACTACTGGCTCTTTGCGGATCTCAAAAAGATGCTCCAGGGGAAAAAGATTTGGCTCGAAGGAGGAGGTGATCGCTGCTACTGAGGCTCATTTTGAGTCAAAAAACAAATCGTTCTACAAACATGGCATTGAAAAGTTAGAGAAGCGTTGGAATGATTGTGTTACACTCGAAGGAGATTATGTTGAAGAATAATAAATAATTTGGCCAATAAAATGTTGTTTTCATAGTTAGTCTCGGGACTTTTTGAACGATGTGTTAGAAAGGTGGCTTGCGAATAGTCAAACAAGAGACGTGTGGGAGACGTATTGAGGCGGCTGTCCATGCACCCCAGCACAGGGAACAGCGCGCCTGTTTGGGAATGTCTGGGAACTTCTGACGCGCCGTTCCCACAGCGGCGTCACCTGTGCCGCAAATCGATCGCCAACATCAGATGGCCTCTCGGTGCCGATGCCGATGCCGATGATGATGGTTCCCACCGTTCCCATGCGACATATTCAGACATAGCGTCAGGCGGCCAGAGGGTGGCATTTATGGGTATGGTACCCGGACCCTGCCCAGAGGATGATAACGCGAATCTCCACGCAGCTGGCGCTGGAGCCACCCTCGGCAGCATAAACGGGTGCACCAAAACAAAGCCAAAAAAACACACACGACATTAAGGGTGCATCGGACACCCTCGCGGGACTGCGCGTCAAAGTGATGCGCTCTTGCGCGGGGGCGCATTCCTCCCCCAGGCTAGATTGACGTTTATCGCGCCATCATCGTTATGTGCGCGTCCGTGGCCGAGACCACCGATCCCACTATCGGCCCGTCGACTTCCGTCCGGAGCAACACAGCACGCAACACCCACACTCGCTCGAGCGGACCTGTCAGGCCGGTCATCCTGCGCTGACCGAGGGGGCCCAAACCTACCCAAACCCGACGGTTCCGGCGGGTTTCAACCTGCCGGCCAGCCAGCCTATTCCTGTCTGTTGCAATTTGCCCAGCCCTTACAACCCTCGGCTTCTCGAGTTTCAGGTTTGAATGCTTATGCTGTACTGGAGTCACTTCTTTGATAGATTTATCGCACATTTTGGAGAGATCGTTCGCTCAGTAGTATTTCTCAATGATTCGCTATCGACCACAAGACCACAAAGCTGATAAGATTTTCTAAATTTTTTAAGCATAAGAGTGCAACATTTTCACCTCTATAGCTTCTTTGCAGGAATGTCGCATAGTTCGCTCAATCATCCTGTGTACGTTCCACGTCTCGATTTAACGTTCAGCCCATAAAATAGGAGATCGTTACTATCGTTACAAATAAAATCGATCGAAGTCGTGTAAACAGTATTTCTTCATATGTTCGTAAACCGTTTTCAACATTAGACCCGATTTGGCCATGTATGCACAGAAACAGAAACCTTTTTTACTTTCTGATTGTAGCCAAATGCCGAATGTTTTCGTTAGATGGAGAACGGGTTTTTCGGTGAAGATATTCACTATACGTTTGGTAACACGTTTATTTCTTACGCCCAAACCCAAACTGCAACGCGATGACGTTCATTTTCATAACGCCTTATTAATTTCCTGAATGACTGTTGCTCCGCTTTTGTCGAATTTATTCGTTGGTATTTTATATTTTCAACCATTTGTCATTCTCCTTCCGTTAGTTTACAATATTTCATTCTAACAAACTTAGTGTAGTTGTGAATTCTTCATCGCGCGTTTCTGGTGAGAAACGATGTTACGATTTGCTCATCAAAACATACACAAAATAAACCACAGTTTTGGTACCCATAAATGACTAAATCTATAGTCCTGTATAGGCTACAATATCAGGCAAAATAAAAGAACTTACCTGGAGCATGCGAAAAAAACTGAAAACTGCAAGCTTCGCACTTGAATGTTTCTGTTCTAAAGAACGCACGTTGAAACGCAGTTTAAAATAACGAATTAATAAATTAAATTAAATTGAAGGAATGTAGAATAAATTAAGTTAGGGTAGAAGTTGGTTTAGAATGTAAAAAGAATTTTAGGCTACTGCAGCTCAAAGTCTCTATAATACACTAAACAAACAACAACAAACTGACTAACTTTGACAGGAACGTGTTTGGTCGGAAATGGTCAAATGCCAACACCCCTTGGAGTCTCGTATTCTAGTTGGGATTTGGCACAGATGCTAGTAGTTGAACTTGCCCTGACTTACCGACGTGCTTAAGAACTCGCGGAACTCACGGGACTTGGATCGGTTGACAGACATTGGACAGCAGTGTCAGCAGTTATGCTCTCGACCAATACCGATAGACCCCGGTCGAAGTAATAATCAGTTAGAAACCACACCTGTCAACGGTCCCCGGTAGGTAACTGGTCAGCGAAATGTACGGGTCCGGGGGTCTCTTTCCTTGCGTTTAGCTTTAAGTATAGAGAGATTCGTTTTCCGGCTCCACTGTCCGCGCCTTTCTCTCGTCCGCGCCCTGCTTCGTGTTGGTGGGGATTTGTGGCTTGTGCCCGAAATTGTGAAATGCCGTCGGTCGGTCGGTTGGTGCTCCGCTAATGCCCATCACGCTCGGTAGCAGCGATCGATTATTGGAAACGCACGGCAAACGCAACGCCGGTGATCCGCCGAGGCTCAGGCTTGGTTGGTTCAGCTTCAGCTATTACGACTTACGACGCCCGCAGAAATCAATCGAACACGAACCTGCTCGAAGTGGAGCAAACAAACCGTGAACACACTGTGGCGACGGTCACGGCAAACGAATCCGGCAGGCGCAGGCAGAGGCAGAAAAACGACACTCTAGCACGTGGGCTGAAAAGTGCCGTGCCTAGGAAAGAAGAACGCGTTTGCTGCGTTGTTCAAAGCTGGCTTTATTCCTTGACGTCCAACCTCCAACAAGAGCCATTCGCAGCAACTCGCAAGCGCCGGCTCTTACCCTTCTATGAAACGTTTTTGTAGACCGGTTTATGTCAAAGAAGGCGTCAAATTCAGCGATAACCTCTTCATTCGAGCGAAATGTCTTACCGGTAGGCATTTTTCTGAGGTCTGCGAACTGCCAGAAGTCACTGGGAACCTAATCTGGTGAACACGGTGGAGATGTGGGAGCAATTGGATTGGGGATCAATTATTCGTGTTAGACTCGGCACTTTTCAGCCCATGTGTTACACATGCCAACGGAGGGCTGACGTACGGAGGGCCCTAGGGTGTGGGCTGCGCGGTGCGCTGCAACCTCATTTTGGGACGAAAGCAGAAGACTGGAAATCAGCAAAACAAAACAAAACCAAAAAATCGGCGCAAAATTAAGTCAGCCGGAGCCGAGGCAGCCGTCCATCATAACGAGGTTAACGCAGGCGTTGCGGCTGATGCAGGCAAGCCTGTTGCTGTCGCTGCAATAGCTTCATTTCCTCGCTGGCCCTCGAGGCCCCGAAGGTTAGGTAAGCAGGTCCGAGTGTGGGGCCCAAATCGACCGCTTGGTCCACGTGGTCGCTCGGGTTGGACTAGCGCGGCAGGGTCCATCAGACGCAGTGACTGGTGGACGACACCGGAAATTGAGAGTTCCAATGACCACCACCACCATCACCGCAGAATGGCAGACGGAACTTTCTAGCTTCTCACCACCTAGGACTGGAAGCGAACCAGACCGGTGGGTTCGACTTGGCTCGGGTTCGCTCTGTTGACGGCTAAAAGGTACCAGGGTCGGGTTTACCATCGATAGTCACCGAAGCCTATCGCGCTCCGGATCCGAGTGAGTGTGACGCTTGGTATCGCCGCTCTCTCTCTCTCTCTCTCTGTCTCTCGGGACCTCGGGAGACCCAATCGAGAGAATATCGAGAGGGAAGAACCAAAAAAAAAAAAATGAACTGAACGAGATATTAAAATAAAGATGTATCCCTCGCTGGAGGCTCGCGGAGGTGCTTCACCACCGCGCACCTCCCACCGGGCATTAGCCGGCGTGATCGGTACGGTAAATGATCCTGGACCCCTAGGGCCGTTTCTGGTTGTTGGTGCTGCAAAAATTACAAATCCTAGGCCCAGCCAGCCCAACGACGCAGCTCAGCGTAACAACAGCTGCCTAATGGGTTTCGACTTTCCCAAGCCTCGCCGATGGCCCGGACCTCGGGAGGAACTGACTCTGGTGTGCGCGGTGTGTGTACACTACCACATTGTGTTTTTTTTTCATGAACCCGTCGATCCTGCCGTGCCTGGCTGCCGGGAGCCTAGGGTTGACTAGGGTTCCCGTTCCCGACCGATTTGCTGTACAGCAATGGATCTGTCGGCTTGCGCAGAACGAAATGAAGCCAGGGCTGGGGACCTACTAGACAGTACTAGAAACTACTTTCGGTCTGGTCGGTCGGAGTACACGGGTTTCATTTCAATAGGTCGTTTTTTTTTACAAGCCATTTAGTATTGCAGTATTTTTGACAATGGAAAAAATCAAGTATCTTGCAGTAATCGGTTTTTTGGTCGTGGTCGTACTAGCCCTCAAGGCGATAGTACAAGGCCTAGCCATCTCACTGAGCAGTATAGCCAATATTTTGACTGACGTTTTGGGTTTCTGAAAGCTGTTTGCAAAATGGGTGCCGCATTCGCTAAAAATAAAACAATGCACCAGGGCATTTTGAAAGTTTTGGCAAAAATCCTTAAATAAAAGTGCTAATTGTTGGAGTCGCCTAGCTACTTACATCTATTTTCAGACCCAAAAAAAGAATCATGCGTAAAAAGCGTTTTTCATCAACTGATGACGTCATAACAGCCGTCGAAGCGTATTTTGAATGCGGTCCAGTTCTTCACCTCTGCGATGGAACTCTTAAATTGGAGTCTCGTGGGATCAATTACATTGATGTTCGGCGAGGCTTGACTGAATAATAAAGTAAATGTCGAACCATAAAAATGTGTTTTTCTTATCGAGGCAAAAAACGTATTGAACAACCTAGTAGCTTCCGGTTTCCGGGGTGTGGTGGCTGGCCTCGAGGCGTGATGCGTGTGTGCTGACAATTTCAACTACAACTTCATTAAAAACAGAGAGAGAGAGAGAGAGCACGGCCACCCGATGGTTTAATCCCCGGCTTTTAACCGTCGGTCGGTCGGTCGGTCGCGGTCGGTACCTGATTTCCTCCATCTCGTACCGTGCCCTCCTTCTCTCTCTCTCTCTCTCTCTCTCTCTGTTCGGTTTGCCCTCCGCCACGGCAGATTAGCGTCCTGGAGCGTCCGTCCCGGCGTTGCGGCCATTCGCGCGAATCCCAGCAGCAGCAGTTCGAAGCGCGATCATCCGAGAGGCTCGAGGTGCGCGCTGGGGTCCTGTGGTCCTGGCTCCTGGCTCCTGGCTGGCACCGGAAAGCTAGCGGGTCCGTAAGTCGGGTTAATGGCATCGGGCATCGGTCCTGACAGACTTCCTGACGGACCAACGAATCGCTTTGCGCTGCGCCCGGCCTCTGTGTGTGTCTGTGTGTTTGTCTGCACATGTCAAGCTAGGCTCCGTGGGCCTGTGTGCGTGTTTGTGTGACTATTGAAACAACAGCACAGATCGATGGCAGAACGCCGGCCGTGCGTAGCCCCTGGGCCTATGCACCCAGGGCACACAGGACATATTTATTTGCACTGTCGGGGCTCTCGGAAGGATCACGGACTCACGGAACATGTTGGCGTGAGAGAGAGAAAGAGAGAGAGACAGGGACGACCGACCATGACTGACTGACTCGCTGACTCTCGGCGGCGGATGAATGAAAAGAGTGTCCTGAACGGGACGAGCGGACGCAGCAATGGCGCCCAGGCAGCCAGGCAGGCAGGCAGGCAGGCAGGACCTCGACGGACCGGGATTTAGATCGAAGGGTGTGACAGCTGCCCGTTTCGTGCAATCAAGATGGAGGTTGACTTCGGCGCGACGGAACGATCGGAGCGTGGTAACTCTTCGGTTGAAAGTTGAAGGTCCTTCCCGTTTGGGGCCACAGCGAGCGAGCCACACCGGGCACCAGTACAGGCTACAGGCTCTCCCCAACACCGGAACCGGTCCGGCCGGCCGAGAGTGGTTGGGAGCCCTGGTCCAAGGTCAGCCAGCCGGAAAGTACAGTACGAGGCCGGTGCCGCCGTTGTTGGGTGGAGCTCAACCTGCCTGCAGCTCCTGCGCCTCCTTGGTGAACGCGAAGAAACCTGGGGGCGAAGGCCGAAGCAAGACAACATTCTAAATTCGCGCACTCGGACGGCGATGGCCTACTGATTCTCTTTCTCTCTCTCTCTCTCTCTCTCTCTCTCGTTGATTACGTCACGTCACGGGCTGGGGTCGAGTGATCTAGCGATGTGACCACTCTGGGACCCACTCGGCAAAATTGCGCACCTCAAAAGCAACGGCAACTTGGACACGCGCGAGCCACTCCTTAATTATTTGCCCCCCTCCTTAATTTAACAGATGGGCTGAAAAGTCCCGAGTCCCGATCCCAGAAATGTCGCTAGCCACCGGTGGCATTCACCGCTTTTACGCAACGCAATAAGGAAGTTCAAAGAGGAAAGCAGCTTTCAGGATCAGGCAGCTTCCAGGAAAGATCAACTGTGAGTACCGTCCATCGTGCCAAAATAAGACCAGGTTTGAAGACATAACAAGAAGCAGAAAAAACAAAACCGAAACGGAGTGCAAAACCGGATCTGCATCCGTTAAACCAAGAGCCCGTAAAATGTATGATCAACTGCTTCGGTGCCAAACGAGTTTGCGTCATCGTCGGCGATGAAACTTATTGCACATTTTACTACAAAACTTTTCCGGGTCCTCAGTATTACACTGTTCTGGATCGCTGGAGTAATGCTAACGATGCAGATACATGAATTTTTAACGGAAAAATCCATTCGTGACAACGGAGACGATGAAATTTTTTGGCCGAATGGTTCCAATCCAACGGGGTCCCGTTCGTTCCGATTGGAGATGAATCCGCCAAATAGTCCACAAGCAAGACCAAGGCATACTTGAGAAAACATGTAAAGCCACCAACCAACACCATTGAAACATTCGCCAAAGATTGAAAGTGGAAGTGGAAGTACTGTTAAATAAAATAACAGAGAGTTTGAAATAGAAATAAAAATGGAGTTTACTTCTAATTTGAATTTTTGGCACTCATTTCAAATCGTGCTTAGACATAATGACAGACAGTCTAGAGGCCACGAAGGCCATAACCTATATAATTTAAATAGATTTAAATCGAAACATTTTCATTTCAATCATTTGGATACCTTAGATTTAACAAATAGCTACAATAGCCCAATCTATATTCTACATTGGGACTCTTATGTAATTAAGCATTTGTGTCTAATAAAATTCCAATGAAAAAAAAAAACAAATCTGAGCCCAACGATCGGCATCTATTTTGGGATGTGCGTAGTGGGTAATATTCATCGACCATCTTGAGCAGGGAAATAATATCAACAGTGAGTATTACAGAGCGTCGTTGGAGCGTTTGATGGCCGAAATTGATGGCAAGGAAACAAATGTTGGCTCATCAGGACAGGACATTCAGTTCAAGAACTGAATCTACCGATTGCAATTGCCACATCCGCACCGCAATCACCGCAGACTAGGTTCCCAGCGACTTCTGGCAGTTTGCAGACCTCAGAAAAATGCCCACCGGTAAGACCGTTCGGTCTCAAATGAAGAGGTTATCCCTGAATCTGACGCCTTCCTTGACCTAAATCGGTCTACAAAAACCGTGTTAGAGCCGGCGCTTGCAAGTTGCTGCGAATGGCTCCTTTTTTTTTTTTTTTTAAACTCAAAATTGGATCTTTATTATACAGAAATGTTTGATTACATAAGAGTACAGAGATATTCCACAATGGGATTGCAGCTATTTAATAATTTTAAAGTATCAAATCAAAAGTATCAAAACATCAGATAATTAGGTCTTTTATTGTTGGGTGGATAGAATTATTGCATCTATTGATTAGGCCTTCTTTTAATTTGTTAATTTCTAACGATAGTCTATGCGTGCCAGCGAGGCTTAGGACGAGATTTGTTGGTGTTCTCCAGTGTAAATTGAGGATCATTTTGAGAATTTTATTCAGTCTGATTTGTATTGATTGGAAGTTAGTTTTGGAGCAATGCGACCACAGAGAAGAGGCATAGGTTAAAAGAGGGAGGAAAATTGTTTTATATATTAGGAGTTTATTTGGAAAGTTTAGTTTTGATTTTCTGTTGATTAATGGGTATAGCAGTTTGATGAGTATGTCTAGTTTTTTATGTAACTTTTCTAAGTGTGGACGGTAGTTAAGTTTATTGTCCAGTAGTAGCCCCAGGTATCTGAGGTGAGAGGACCATGATATATTTTGATTATCTACTATGATATTTTGTCCAGGTATGGGAACAACTCGTTTGCTGAATTTATATGGGAAAAATATAGCCTGAACTTTCGATGTATTGATTTTTATCTTCCAGTTATTGTAATAACTTTTATAGGAGTTAACGATTTTTTGTAGGTTCTTAATCGCTGTTTTGGTTACCTCTGCGAATGGCTCTCGATGGAGGTGAGACGTCAAGGAATAAAGCCAACTTTGAACCAAATAAAACTAACCGCATTTTCCCCCGTCAGGCTCGGCACTTGTCAGCCCATGTCGGGCTATCGCCGGTGCCTGGTTGATGGGACCAGGAACTAACCACTGGGGCTCGGTGCCCTCGGTGCGTCCAACCCGTGCTGTTGGCCAGGCTCGTCTCTAGTCGGCTGGAGCTGGAGGAGATTCTTGGGGAGCGCGGCACTCTGCTAATCGGCCAGGGGGCCATGCTTCACTAGGTTGCCCAACATGCGATCGGGCTATGCCCTGGTGTGCTCCACGTAACTCTCCACGAGTCCACTTTCACTCTCCGTCTCTCTCTCCCTCCCTCTCTGTGCCGCTCGATCGCTCGTTCTCTTGCTCCCGCTCTCTGTATCCAAGGGTCCGAAAGCGGCAAAGAGCGATGAATTACGGGGGTGGCCTCCCGGTAGAGTTGGACCCTAGCCCTAGCCCACCGCCCATTAGGAGGGCACAGCCCAGCAGCAACACCCACACAAACTGACGTTTGCTGCGGGGGGTTACAACACCAGCGGAACCAGCGAGCGTTGCGGCCGTTGTCAGCAAACAATCTAACTAACGTCTGGGTCGGGCCCCAACTCGGCCCCAAGTTGGGAGTTGGATTTTGTCAGAACTACACCCGAGGACCGGCCCGTTGGGAAGGGTTGATCTTTAGAGGAGCATCGGTCGGGTTGATCGGTCGGACAAAGTTTACAGATTTTCGCAACAATTCAGACTTCCCACCGATCATTCGTCGGTCGGACGGACACGCTGTCGGACGGATGTCACACCACTCGTCAGGTTAGGTGTCGGTATGCGGTATCCGAATGTCCGAATGTCTTGCCGGCCATCGACAGTGTCACTGTCACTGTTCTCCACGCACACGCGGTCGACGTCACGGTCACGGCGGAACTCGCGGGCTGTGCTCGTTTCGGTCGTTGCGGAAGTGAGCCAGCGCAAAACCCGCTTCACAGGTCGGTGCCACCACTGGCTCAGGCTGCACCAGACACTTTCAATGTCATCCGCTCTCACGCTTGACGTTGCTCTCTCGCTCCCCCTTATTCACGCTTTGGCCTCGCAGTCCCGCTCTCTCTCTCTCTCGCGCCCCAGTTCACACCACGCGAGCTGGAGTAACTGGAGCGACTCGACACCTCTGGTGAAAGACAGCCAACGCACGCTGTCGTTGGACTCTTCGGCTGGACTGTGGGGGCCAGACCCCGATTGCCCTCCCCCCCCCGGCGCCCCACAAGTGAAACCGGTGGACCGGCGACTTCTGGACTTCTGGCATCGCCTTTTTCCGGTATCGCCTTCTGGGAACCCGGGGGCCAACTGGTTCTCGGGGGGGTGGGGCGGGGGTCCGAGGTTGGGCGGTTTTATCTGCCTGACATTTACGGCCGGGTCTCATGTTGACCGCACCACCCCCTCCCGCCGGCGTCCCCACACTGTTCAATCGTGTTTCGCGGCGATCTCTTCCGAGTCCGACCTTGTCCGACGAGCCGGGAAGATGCGGCGACACCACCTCCGCGGGGGGTGGTTGGGTGGTGGGTTCTAGTGAAGCGCGAAAGTGAAGCGGGGAAAGCAGAGCGCTCGCACCAGACGATCGTTCGATCTGACGTCTGACAGCTGCCCAAAACAGCAAGCAGGGCTTCCCCATCAGTGGGGGGGTGATTACGGGGGATTTGGGGGATTCTAGAGGCGCCGTCTTGCGGGCTCCCACCCCCCCTTCCAATCGCTCGCTCTTTCGCTTATTATGTTTTGGCTTGGAAGTCGCTACGCCTTGGAATGTGTTGGTGGCCCAGCGGGTCTATCGATGTGTGCATCGATCGACTCCCTTCGCCAGTTGGGCTAGCTCGCCCCTCTCTCGACTCCGGCGGCGTGGGGAGCGGGGGGAGGCTAACGGCGAGGTAACCGACGTGTGCGGGGGAGGGGGGCCGGGCCCGCCGCCGGGGATATAAATGCGGGGCCCGGAACCGGCCACAAGTCAGTTCTTTCTTCGCACTCAGCCGACTCTGATCGCGTCCTGCGTCATTTGCGCGTCGGAGAGGATCAGATTCGTTGGGCGTTGTCCTTCGCTGGTTTCCTGGAGTGTTTCCGTCGTCGTCCGTCAGATTCTCGAGTGTAAAGGCATCAGCTCTCGCGAGTGTAGCGCAGTTTACCGCTTCAGAAGAAGATCACCCAGCCAGTGTCCCACAGTGTGCCGCAGTGTGTGCGCCCGTCTGTGAACCGCTTCGACATGTTCCGATTTGTAAGAGTTTTTCTTCTTCTCACTTCCCGGGGTTCATGGGAGAGCTCGGGGTCCCTCTCCGCACAGGAGGGCCATCAATCAAGAACACTTCAACCAAACCTTGTGCCTGGGCGGCAACGAGAGTGTTAGAGAGGGCGCCACTGTAACCGCTTCCTTCCGCTTACTTTTCCTCACTCGGTGCTCTACCTCCACACAAGGTGCTACTATCAACGCTGGCGCTGTTGGGGGCGGCCAGCGCCCAGTACGGCAACGGCGGCTACCACCGTGACCCGAAGACGGCCGCCATCCTGAGCGAGCAGCGGTACCTGTCCGGGGACGGCAAGTTCGGGGCCGCCTACACGCAGGAGGACGGCACCGACTTCAAGGAGGAGACGGACGCGGACGGTAACCGGCGCGGGTCGTACAGCTACGTCGACCCGACTGGCCAGCGCAGGACCATTTCCTACGTCGCCGGCAAGAACGGGTAGGTCCCTTCTGCACGATCTGACAGCTGTCAGATCGCTTGGTGAAGATTCTGACTCTGACTTCCTTGCTGATCAGATTCCAGGCCTCGGGAGACCATCTGCCGGTAGCCCCGCCCGCCCCGGCCCAGCCGGCCCCGCAGCCCCAGCAGCACTACCAGGCGCCGCAGCCCCAGAACTACGGTGGGGCCGGAGGCCGCAGCTACGACGATGACGGTCAGTACGATCCGCGCTGGAACGACCCGAACTTCAGCCAGAACCAGTACTCGGCCCCGGCCCCGGTCCCGCCGCCGGCACCCGCCCCGCAGCAGCACTACCACCACCAGCAGCCGGCGGCGCCAGCCCCGCAGTACCAGCAGCATTACGCGCCCGCCCCACAAGCTGCCCCGGCGTGGACCACCACCCCGGCCCCGCACCGCTTCCAGCCCCCGGGCAAGCTGCAGCTGAACCGCACCCCGGACGGCTACAGCTACACCTTCAACAAGGTCTAGGAGGTGCTGGAGAGGAACCCCGGACGTAGACGTAGAGCAGCAGGGAGCAGCAGGGAGCGAAAGGAAGCTGAAATCCCCACCCCACCCCACCCGCTCAACCCACACCCAGCACACACCCTCACACTCCCCTACCTCTCTCCCTCTGTATCCCGCTTTGTTTGGTGGGCGGTCGGACACTGCCCCCCAGTTTTTGTTTTGTGATATATGCAGAGGGTCCCCTGTGCCCCCCTCCCCCCCCCTCCCTCTGGTCGTCCCTAATCCGAAATCCTGGCTCCCCCCTTCTAACCCGCACACACAGCGACTTTCCCTTTAGCCCTCTGTATACAGAGAGTGTGATACTTGTACACAGGTATAGGAAGGGTTCAGACACTCAGACCAAAGGGGAATACCGACACTCACGCGGGCGGGGGGTGCCGTGGGAAAGACCACTAGCGGAAGAACTAGCGGAAGTAGAGGACCGAGACCACGGCGCACCACTCCTCGGGGAGGGTGCGTTTCTGTGGAGAACTCAAAAACAATCAACCCAATCAGCAGGGAGGAAGCAATCAGAAAATCAGATCAGCTGGCTCAGGAGTAGGAGCTGACACACTGGAGAAATATAAACCACTTGACTCTAGCCCCCCCAAACAACCGCCCCCACCCCACGGGGGCACGAGTTTTCTTTGTCGGACTTTGAGAGTTTCGAGGTCCGAGGGTTCGGGACTCCGAGGGAGTTCGTCGATGTCGGTGTCCACAAACAAGTCGATTGCATGCTATAGTTGGCGGAAGCGCGCGCGGCTCGGCCCTTCCCCCACTTGCTGGCTAGAGAGTGACTGCAATGCGGCAGTAAGCGCGAAACCTGTTTTGGTTCCGCCAGCTCCGCCACGCGACGCCCTGCAGCACGCCTCTCGATCGATCGCCAGCTGGCCCTGTGTATGTGTTTGTGGGCGGTTTTCGACGGTGGGTGTTGCTGCGTACCCTCTACCATGCCACTCTGCGCCGTCACGCAGAGTTTGGGTTCTTCGAGGCTCGAGTAGCGTAGTGGAGCCTAGATCACTTCCTAGACCGCTCTCTCTCTGTCTCTGTGGCCAACCCCGCGGCAAATAATGGCACGATGGTGGCGGGGTGGGGGGGGCTCACACAGCAAGTGCGCAAGTGGGAACCTTGGGCTTGGGCGAGAACCTCGAGCAGCAGCAAAAAGAAGAAGGAAAAAAACACGCCACATTCCACCAGAATCGCCCCACCGGTGGCGACGGTGCTCTGTGCAATGCGGAAACCGAATCTGGGTTAGTGAAGGGGCACGGATTAATCGGCGTGTCGAGCCCGCGTACCACTTTTGGAGGTCGCACGGCGGTCGCGGAGGCGTCTCGCTGGCGGCTGCGGTCCGCGAAATCGAAAGGCAAAGCCCTGTTATCCTGTCGCAGGGGGCAGCAACCGTTGAACCAAGCGGACCGTGCGTGGGAACAACCGATCCACCGATGAAAGATGATGTCACGTCCCTGTCCCTGTCGAACCAGGGAGCGGAGCGATGCAGCAGGTGAGGTGATTGAACCGTGTGTGGTGTGGTGAGGTGAGCGGCGCACCATTGGTCACGCACCGCTGGCTACGTCATCTGGGCGAACGCAACCCCCCAAGCTGATGCGATTTCGTCAACTGTCACTTCCGCCGCACGGAAGGGCCCCTGAGCTGAGCGCTTCCCACCCCACGGATGGGCGCATCCTTGCCGTCGAGAACCGAGAATCTTATGCTGTGTGGGGCGGTTTCGGTGAGGGAGGTTTTCGGCCTCGATACTGAGATAGCCACACTGTTGGGCAATAAAATAGGTAACAGTATTTAAGCTGCATTATTTGATCATTTTTGAAATTCAACTCCACTCACCGGTATTAATATGATGGCACCAGATAGTAGTGCTAAAACTAAGATAAAGAGACTCTAAAAGAGAGGTGAACAATTCTAGGAATTCGCCTATTACAATAGAAAGCAGTGAAAAGTTTTGGCAACGAATCGACCAAATCCTGACAAGTTTTTACTAAAATGGAATACCATTCCTGCTGCACTTTTTGCCACAATTCATCTTTGTTTGAAAAATATTGTCCAGCTAACTTTTGCTTCAAGGTGTTCCACAAGTTTTCAATGTGGTTTAAGTCAGTAGACTGACTTGGGCCAAGGCAAAACTGACACGCTATCAAACAACGATTTCATAAGCTTCGACGTATGCGCTTGGGATCGTTGTTGAAATATCCATCTCAGTGGCATGTTTTCCACCTTCATGTTTTACAGTTTTTTTTTTGTAAACCTGGGATGGAATTCTTTGCCAGCAGGTCCAGGTCGAACATACCAGTCTGAGGGTCTGAACGAAACAAATATATTTTGGTTTCGTCACTACATAAAATATTATGCCAATTTTTCATCACCTTCAGTACCTTCCCAAGAACGATGTTGAGCAGCAAACTGTTACTGTTAATGTAATTTTTTTTTAAATCAATAGTGGCACTTTTCTTACAATTCGCCCTGGTAGATTGGCTTCTTTCAACCGCCTATGGACAGGTTGTGGGCTATTAATGTTATTTATTGCTGAGCAAATCGTTTTGGGCGAACCAAATGGATCCGCGTTGGCCAAAAGTGATTTGCGATGATCTGTCGTTGGCTTGGTTTTTTCTTGATTTACCTCGTCTTTCCTTTATTTTTTCCACAACAAAGCATTTTTCACAAAATTTACTGATCTCCCTAGTACTTTGGTGATGCTTTCGTACGTCGCGCCTTCGTTGCGCAGATTCTTCACAGTCTCTCTTTGCTTAGGATTGCAATGAGTGCTTCGGCCCAATCTGAATGCACTACCAGGATACAACGATTTTTTTTAGATTAAAAATTAATAATTGATTGTAGCAACATCAAATAAACCAATTCCTTTTCAAGAAGTCGGGTGAAATGACAGCGTATATAACAAATTACCTATTATTTTGACCAGGCCATCAATTTGCTGTCCAAATAGGCGGTCAAACACATCGGTAACTTTTAAGTAAATTATCACCAACATAGCTAACTGACGTGCTAGCTAGTGTATGGTGACGTGAGTATCATTATGGTGAACACTGGTTAGGTCGTGGTTTGACTACCGTTCAAATTGTACCAGCTTTACACAATTACCTATTTTATTGACCAACAGTGTATATGAGCAGTGTTCAAAAAGTAATGATAATTTTGTGTTTTTTCCAAAAAGTTTATTTTTTCTCATGAATATCTACTTTATCGCCATTAAAATAATCCCCATCAGATATTGTATATACGCTTGTGTCAGCGTTGTTTTAACCAATCCTCGAAGCACTTGAAAAAATCATTTTTTGTGATCTCGTCCAGCACCTTTGTCGATCCTGTCTGTATCTCCTCTCCGGAACAAGAAAAAGTCATCAGGGGCCAGATCTGCGGATCCTTATTGACCGTTTTACCCTTGTGAGAACAACTCGTGGATGCACCACGCCCGTACAATCGAAGGAAACAGTAGGCAAAACCTTACCATTCACGACCGAACTTGGCTCTTTGTCGTTCACATCTTCTCGGCACTCTGAGATCATTTGGAACCACCGATAAACGCTGCTTTGGGTCATAAAAGCTTCACCTGAAGCCACCGGCAACATTTCTAATGCGTCCGCGCTCTTGACATATTTTTTCATACAAAATTTGATAAAGATTCTTTGCCATCCATTTTTTGGAAAAGATAAAATGTTTGATAAATGATAAAAAAGATAACATGTTTTTACGCGCCTTTTTTTGCTTAAAAAGAAATCCATTTTTTTTAAAAATTTCAAAACATTATTAAAAATGTTTCCGATGGTCCAATTTGTGTCGAATATGCACCGTCTTGTTTCAAAATTTTTGCCCATTTCAAAAGTAGCTTCATAATGCCCTTCTTATAGTCTGTTAGTGTCGGAAAACTCTAACAGTGTATATTTTCTTACTCTTTTCTTGATCCATAAATTACTTATCACTTAGGAAGTTTTGCAATGGGTGAAAACGGTTATAATTGCTCGGTGCTAGATTTTTGTTTTTTTGATAAATATTTCCCATCCGGCCCACATTGTCCCTCCCCTGTACTTATGCCGTGAGGCTAACCCGGGGGGAGGAATGGGAATCGTTCACACGTGTAAACTCACACCGTTATGAATTGAGTCTAATCTATTCGCGTTGATATTAATCTGCTGCTACTGTAATTGAGCCCGTTTCTGGATCGCTAGCTTCAAACGATTCCCAGTTGTGGACAGTACGAGAGCTCATAGTAAATGGTTCCTTTCAAGTTCCACCCAGTAGAACCTTCCTGGCCGGCCGATAAAAAAACGTCGAAAGCATTTCCTTAAGTGTGAAGTGTCAGCTTGAAATCGAGTGTAAACTTGAAGCTGTATGAGCGATACTTTACGAGATATCGCTAAAGCCATCTACCGAGAAAATACTGGATTTCTGTTTAGCCAAAGCTATGCAATGCGCATAACGAAGATAACTGTAGTTATATAATTATTTATCTAACACACATATTAGGACTGGACTAGAGGCTGGACTGGAGGCTGAACTTGTGAACTGCTGTACTTCGGTACTGTACCTTCGCATCAGTACAATGGTTGCAACACGCAAACCGCAGGACGCTACGAAACGAAATCCAGTAGTTCTCGGAAAGCCGCAAAGCGAACGGAATGTCGAATGTCCCAATCGGGACGAGTCCCGTCATCGTCGGAACGGCACCTGAGTCCTAACCGCTCGTACGCGATAGTCTTTTCTGTTTTATTTTGTTTTTAATAACAACCCACAAAATACGGTAAGTTTCCCTCCTAATTTCATTACGGTCGCCGACCGACGACACACATATCGTCGGCACTCGGCAATTACGAAACACCGCGCGGAACACGGGGGTCCTTATACACACACACACACACACACACACACACACACAAACACAGTGGAATTAATATAGGTCCTTTTCGGTGTTCGCGGCCCCGCGATTCGGTGTGTGAGATATGAGCGCTCGAAGGGTTCGGGTTTCGCGGCGACCCTTCGTCATTCATCCTGGGGAATGCGAGTCCCGTGCGAGGAGGGAAGACGAGCACGAGGAAGGGTGTGAGCGGGGCTCCGCCGCGGGTGTAAATCTGGAGAGACGGTACATCCTGGCATCAACAACAACATCATCATCATCACCGTCATTCCGCCAATACGCCATATAAAATAAGTGGAGCGATGAAAAATGAAGAGCTCATCACGTCATACTCATGTCATGTTTATCGTTTGCGCCGCCGTCAGTTGTACCTTTTCAGGATCCCATGCGCGTTGCGTTCAACCATTACTTCAACACACACACACAAACGAACACGAACACAGACAAAGCCACGGACACAAAGAGTGATGTTTGACGCCAACTCCTCCGGTGAGGATCAACCGGTTCCGTGGCTGGAAAAATGCACCCTTTCGCACCGGTGTGTGAACGGTGGCACGGGAAGCAATAGCAAACGGACGCCTACACAATGCCAGGCCAGCCCAGCCCTTATCATCGGTGAGCCCTAGAGCAGCACAACAGCTCGGTGCGGTAGCGTGAAAATATTGGATTACATTCGGCTCTACTCTGGGCCTGGGTCCCCAGTTGGGATCCCGGGCCTCTGGGAGTACCTCTGGGTCTAGTGTCTCTCGATCTACCAGTGGATAGCGGACGAGACGTTTCGAACTCAAAAGAGCACAAAAGATTTCACGAAACAGGAAGGAGGATGGAAAAACTTACTTTAGTCAATCGAAAATCGACCAAAAACGTAATGTAGGACGTGTAAAGGATGCTTTTGCTGTATTTAGGGATCACTTTCAAAGGAAAAGTTTTAACAGTTTGAAATCATGATTTTGTCATGCAGTCCTTTCGTTTTGGTTCCGATAATGGTCAATATTTCAATTTAGCTACACCGTTTGGACTTCTGATTTGTGGATTGCTTGCTTGCTGAAGTTTTCCCCAATAAGATTTGTTCCTTCTTGAATGACCAATACAGGCCACCTGTAGGTTTCATGGGGAAACAATGAATCCCTGGGACATGGGGCCGTTATAATTTGATTCCCAGTTCGTTGATTCAGACTTCATGTAGGAGCAAGCTTCAACTCTTCATAACAATAGTTGAGTCATACAGAAAATTCAAACCTCCAGAGCAGCCTTTTCGCAATAAGGGAGGTTTCAAAACATGCTTGATATTAAAATACCATTCTTTTTTTTTCTAAATCGGTAATAATTAGGTGCGGATTTATTTTGAAAACATGGCCCGATTTGTCTACATTCTACAGATCACGTCGAAGGACATGTATGGAAGCGGAAGTTCTTTCAATTGTAATTTAATTTTTTTTTCGAATACGTTTGGGCACCTTGGAAAGGATTTCTGGAAATGAAATTCACTATGCGATTATCAACTCGTTTTGGTGTTGCTTTCTTTCGCCCGCGAGCTTTAAAGGGGTTTTATTGTCAAAAACGAGTCAAACAAGAAAAATTCGTCAAATCAGTCAAAAAATCAGTCAAAAAAATTATTAAAAAATCAAGTAATATTTCTTTTGAAAGCTTATTTTATACAGAATATGTAAAAAAATATCATTTAACCCTCCATCTTAAGGAATGTGAATTGCTGGACCTTTCGTTTTACTCATTTCATAAGACTTTGCAGAGTTCTCTTGGTTGCTTTCTTTGCTGCAAAACTTCATTTTTTTTTTAAATTCCATTTCATTGATAACTGTTTTCCGTCTCTTCTTGAGGTTCCGCTTGACGATTGCCCAATATATTTTGATTAGGCGAAGTTCTGGCGTGTTGCCGGGGTTCATGTCTTTGGGCACCACTTGGACGTTGTTTGCAGCATACCACTCCATGGCCTTTTTCCCATAATTACAAGATGCTAAATCCATCAGAAACAAAAAAGAACCTTTGCATTTTGTTAGGAAAGGCAAAAGATAAACGTCACTCTCGGACATAAATTTCCTGGTTGATGGTCCCGATCGCGATGTAAATGCCACTTTTTAAACCATACGAACAGATAGCCTGCAATACGAGATATTTCTTTGTGAATTTCAACAGCTTAATGTGTTTCCAAATCTCTGGAAACTGTCTACCTTGTCTACCTTTACGTAGGTTTCATCATCCTGCACTACGCAGAAAATTTCGTTAACATCTCCATGCACAGATTCCGCGATCGTTTTCTGGACGACTTATTTTGCTTGGGATAGATTGGGATTCTGCTTGAAACAACTGATCACTCGTTTCGTCGTTTTTGCGGTCTCCTGGTTCCGACGTTCATCTGATTCAGTCTTTCCGATTGTCGTCGAACGTTCTCCGAATACGTTTAATACGTTGGTGACCATTGATTTGGCCACATTCAACAATTTCGCTAACTTGGCGTGCGAGTAATTCAGATTTTCGCGTTAACTGTGCAAAATTTTTAAATGATGCTCCTCTTGTTTTGACGCCATTTCCACAAATGAAGGGCAAATGACAAAATCTAATAACACGAATGACACTACACAAAAGCATCTTTAAAATGAGAGGTATACAAGATTTTTTGATGCACTATGACAAATATTGCGTCATGTTGAAGTTGACGCGGTTTTGACAGTAACACCCTTTATTACGATGAATACGATCTTCGTTTTCATAACCGTTGATAATTTAACCGATTGCCTCCTCACTTTGGTCGAATATTTTTGCAATATCTTCGGTTGTTTCAAAACTCGTAGGAATCACCATTCGATGTTCTTAGAAACTGAGAAACAGCATAATGTCTCATGAATTTTTCACCAGTCTTGCCATTTTTTGCATTTTGAATGTAAAAATTGTAAACATGTAAAAAATCACTTTGTTATTGCTCATAAATAACAAAATCAACTCTAGTAGTTGTTATAACATCGAACAAAACGAAGAAAATTGGTGTGAAAAATGAATGAAAACTTCACTGAAACTGAAATAAAATAAAACAGATGAAAACCTTTTTTCGTGCTGCTCAAATTTACCTATCGTCACAAATGGCTATCATCGGTTTACAAGGATAAATCAAAACGCCATTTTATCTTTACAATTTTGCGCTTACGACCTCATTCTAACATTCGACGTCACAAAACAGTGATTCCAAAAAAGAAATGTTCTCGCCTCAGTAACGTCAGACTCACAGTCAGCGAGGCCCCCGAGCAGTGGGTCACAGCCACCAGGGCACCACCAGTGTCCTGAAGAGGCGCATAATTAAATGTGTACGATAAATATTATTTTTCAATATTTAAACCTATCACCGCTAAGCGCGGACGCAGCAGGACTAAAGAGGAACCGGTGGGCCATCCCACCGTTTACGCCTTCCGTCCGCTCATTTGCGGTGTAAATACCGATAATTACTTCTCAAGTAGGCTCTTTCCAGAGCCATTCCCGTTTTGATCTTTGAGAAAACACGCACACACGCACGCACACCGGCTCTTAAAACAATTGCGGATCATCCGGGGGAAGGATAACTGGTAGTGTGCTACCTGGGAGTCCTGCCGGGAGTTATTAGCATAGCCGGCATGCATGGCCCGAGGCTAGGCGAGAACAGACTCGCGTTCAGTCGGGGCCGACTTTGGCTTTCTCCGGCGAGCCGTTTGCCGTTTGACACCGGCTAATGTTGCGAGCCCCGTCAGCCAGCCGAGCTCTGCGGATCCCGGGACCGGTAGCTAGGAAAAACAAACCCTGAGAGGCTCGGTTGACTGCCAGCAAAAGCCCGAGGCTGAAAAGCGCCCGGGGCCGAGATATCCTGGCGAAGATAGCAGAGGGCACCCGAGAGCAGCAACAACAGCAACGACCATAACAAACTTCAACCAGCGAGAGAGCGAACCGGGAGCTCCTCCCAGTGTGCGGGCTCACTTTCCTCACGGTGCTGATGGTGATGATCTTAATGAAAAGGAAACAGCGACCGCGCCCGAAAAACCCCTTTCCAGGATCCTTTTCGGCACAAAGACTCGGAGCCGAAAATGCCGAGAACCGAGAGACGGCCACGGTCACTGGCCAGAGCGAGCGCACGACGCACCGGTTCGGGCTGTCCCGTTCAGGACGACTCTAGAAGGGGACCCGGGTTCCTGCACACCCGGGTTTCCGCCCTCCGGGCTCCGGAGGTTATCTCCTGGCGAAATCTTTCCCGGCTCCGGCCCCGGTTTTGATGGCCGGTTTCCGAAATCGATGACAACAAAGTCAAACCCCGCGGTCCTCGCTCAAAAGGACCGCCAAAACAATACACACACACACACACAGACACAGCCGAGATAAACAGCAAAAAGGATGCTCTTTTCCTTGTGCACCGGCAGTAATTACCGAGCAAATCTGATCTATTAGCCGCTGGATTACTCCATTCTGTTCCCGGCCCGGCCCGACCGCTCGGAGAGGGATTTGCGTGCTTCAAGTCGCCTTTGTCCTTGGTCGCCCATTAGGAGGTAGCTCTCGTTGGTGATTTAAGAAGCGGACACACAGGACACACCACCCGAAGCTGGATTTGCACCAGATTCCAGCGATTCTTCCTTCACAAGCGGCCAAGCGCTTTTGCGGCGGGCGTTCATTCTCGCATCGTGCACTGGCGAATGGCCCTGATTGAGGTCCTGAGTTAAGGTCAAGCCTCCTAGTTCAATGAGGCTGCCGCGCGAAAATCGGTATGCTGGCCAGAGAAATTTCCTGGTCAAGCATTTCCAATTGATCACGTTAGATGCGGTGAATTTGTGTTTCAGTTAGTACCATCCTTCAACAGGAAGCTCATATTGTACTCAGTGGAATCGAAAAACAATTTCGCGTTTTAATATTCAATTGCGGCGTGAAGGGCGGAAAATACCGTTCAAGTGAAGCAAGCGACTTGAAAAGTGTTGGAAGGGCTTCGCTACATCATAAACAACCATAAAATATGGGTTTGCTGATTTCAAATGCCGTCGTAGATGATGCCGAATGCAGTGGACGTCCAAATGAGGCAGGAACACTAGAAAACATTTTAAAAAATCATCAAAATCATTTTAATGGTAGAAAAGTGACAATTTCACTTCACTCAGTTAGCTGCCATTGCGAAGATATCAAAAGAACGTGTTGGCTGTATAATAACAAGAACCCAATCTTTGGTTGATTTCTTGATTTATTTATTTATTTATTTCAAAAGAAACAATCAACTGGCAACGTAGTCGAAATGATAATAACATAATTTAAAACTGGAACTAACAATAACTCCAAAAACAACTGGCGAAACGAAACGCAAAGCTGGTAAACGATATTGAAAGGGAACACCAAACTCTAATATAAGAATTAAACAGTAACGTGGATTAAACAGTTGCTAAGAGGACATGAAAGCAAAAATATCTCGACACTGATCAAGGGACATATTAATGTCAACAAATGCTTTTACTTGCGTTCAACAAATTCAAGCGCAAAATTTGAAACAAAAAAGTCGAAAAACTATATTTCCACAACTCAATACAGCACATGGGCTCTCCAAAGTAACTCCAAGTAAAGTAAGCTAACGATTCTCCGACCTGCTCACGAATAGCGAATAGCTAGAGCAAATCGTCCCGACAAATCGCCGTTCAAAATTTTCTGCCAATAATTGTGATAGGCAAGTTCCAGAGATCAGATCCAGGTTACTCTTGGGATTCGGGCAAATGACTCAATGCCACGTGGCATAACATATAATTTGAATAAATTTAAATCGGAATCTTTTCATTTCAATCGCTTTGACACCTTGCATTTGACTTATTAAATAGCTTCAATCCCATTGTGGAATAGCTCTGTACTCTTATGTAATCAAGCATTTATGTCCAATAAAGAACCAATATAAAACCTTTAAAAAACCTTGGGATTCGGATCGTCAGCTGGCACTTGCTCGTTGCTCATCGGTTTGCGGGTGATTGGCGTTGGCGAGTTCGGTATTGTCAAAATCGAAAAATCGATCCCTTGGCGTCGATTGCAACTACAGGGTGAGCAAATTAGCGTACATTTTTTCATTTGGTTAAAAAAAAACGGTAAAATATTTTTCAATACTTGAACTTTTATTTAAAAGGTTTATTTTTAACATTTTTTTAATGTAAAACAGTTTTAGTAAAAAAATGTTCATCACGATTGGCTTGGCAGTAGCTGATTTGGTCGACTTATTTTTGAGTACATTTTCGATTGTATTCGATTGTAATTTCCCCGAAGAACCCAATCAACCAAAATCCGCACCAAAGAGTCACTCGTTGTGGTTGCATTGGCTTCTCTTGCACGTTCTTGTGTGGGTTTTCCGAACCACAATACTGCTTATTAACATAGCCACCGAGATGGAAATGAGCTTCGGTGAAATGTGCTTTTCAAATATCGTTCCGTTTAAGATGACGACCTCACCTCTTTGAAAATATTTTTTTTATATTTTCAAATTTTCATTCTGTCAATGTTCTTTTCGCTTCTAAAGAAAACTAATTGCGCAATTCCAACTCAGTTTCGACGACAACGAGTTTCCGGTTGTAATAAAGACATAGCGATGTGGGCACCCTGACAATGGAATTACTGACGATAACCGAGTGGATAATGTCAACAAACCGTTACGGTCTTCCTTCCTCTCTCTCTCTCTCTCTCTCTATCTCTCTCTTACACATTATTGGATAGGAGTTTATTTTTATTATTAAGATTACGGGTCGGGTGGCTCGGCGGGGACAGTAATGAAGGCGGCAACACGTCAGTGGCAGTGGCAGGGTTTTTTAACATCCCCCGGCCATCACGCCCGGAGACTGCTTTCTGGGAATGAGTTTATTAAAAAATTCCACCGAAGTCACTCGTAGCCACCGGAACCCGGCCACCCGGCCCGCCCGGCCCGCGGAATGCACTACCGCCAGCCACGGATGGCAGATGTCCTGATTCCGGTTCCGAAATGTTAATTTCGAGCGGCTCGAGTTCCGGCGACTACTGGCGTGCAGAGCCGTGCACTCCAACTGCCTGTGAATTGTTTGCACTCGATCCGATTCGATTGTTTTCCCATTTGTGCCGGCGACGCCTGAGCCTGCGCGACAGGACCTCCGCCGGCCCGAGCCTGAGCCACCTTCTTCTCGTGGCTTGCTCCTGTTTGCATTGTCACCGTCGCCGCCCACCTGCACCATATTTGTCACACAACCCTTCACCTTCACCACCCTTCGATCCCCCCGGGGGTCACACACATGCACACATCGCCTTTGTTTACGTGCATTGTTCGAGGCGCGCGCACTCGCGGCATGGACCGCGAACAACGCACGGAGTGTTGCCATGTTGCCTTTTGTTCAGCGTTTTGTGGCCACGAAAGGCAACAAAAAACTTGCAACATTCAAAGGGCACTTCGGGCGGAGGGCCAACCCCCCGCCCACTTCCCCCGTGGGCAAACCCGATCGGGCACGGGTTAATTTTAACCGACGGGGTCTCTGCGGGGACGGTAAAACAATTGAACGAACGAGCGAAGCGAAGGACGCGAGTCCTTCTGGTGAGTACACTGCACTGTGTGTGACCTCAACCGGCACGACCCGACCCTAACCGGCAAATAATCAACCGTAATTGCCCGAGGACGCTCGTAGGACCCCGCGGCAGCGTCCTTGCGCCGGAGGTCGCACGCAATAAATTGTGATAGATTCGCGAGGTCCATGCACACACACTTGAGGTTACAATTCACGGGGCGCACTTCAGACCCACCACCACCAGCAGCAGCAGCAGCAGCAGATTGCAGCGCCAAATCAGACCTCGGCGATCTCGAAACTTGACAGTATCCGCGAGGCGACGGAGACGACGGCGTTTTCTCACGGCGAGAAGTGAAGGCAGGCGAGATGCCGCCAAGTCCCGGCCGGCGTTTCTTAATTCGCAACAACTGACGCGCTTCGGCAACTCGAGTACCGACTTGCTACAGCTCACACCGGCCGGCCTGAGCTCTCCAGATCACGGCGGGATGTCGGCTGCGAAGTCCTAGCGACCCCGGCCCGGCCCAGACACGGGAGAGGTGAGAAGGTCTCGAGGTCTCTTGATCGTGTTGAGATCGGCCCCGCCTAGATGGTCTAGCCTCGGAAGACACGCAACAGTCGCCACGTCCTGGCGACAGGGTCCTTGAACACAGTTGAGGTGTTGGATGTGTGTACAACGCAAAACTTGGGGCCTGAGTACTACCAATTTGAAAAATATGCCAAAAACTGAAAATATCTTCTTTTGGAATAAATGTTTTGTTACTAAGAGTTGCTACGAAGGGCAAAATTTTGATGATTAAATGATATTTTGATCTATTTAATTATTTACTTGGAACCGTCAACGGACTAGAAGACCTATTTCACACTTGCTAACAAACTAAAAGTTAACTTAAGATTAAGAGCATAGAATTACTTGCTACACGGTTCGAGGGACAGTCAAGACAGAATAAGAAGTAGCGAGAGCAATCAGGTGTGCTGAACTTAGCTACGAAATGTGCACGTCAAAAGGAAAAGAAATGAATGCTACTTTTGCACTGGTTTATGGGCCAGTTTTTGAAATTCAGTATAGACGATGCACGGTTATAAACTCTTACTCTTATTATTTAACGGGTCAATCGGGGGGAGGTGGAATGACGAGAGATGACATCCAACTTATGGGATGGGAACTGATTTTAGCTGTTAAGGGTTTGAACATAAAGAGGGCCCAAGATGTCAGACGTCTATGATTAAGAGGACGAATACTGAGCAAATCGGCATCGTACATTATAACAAGGAAGATTATTGTATCGGTACCAACCCGTCCTAGCTAAGGCGGATCGTGTAAATCTTCTCTGAACTAACTCGATAGTGTCCAGCCAGCATTGTTCCTGTGCCAGTTGATGCCAAACCACACTACCATGCTCAAGAATAAGATGGACTAGAGCACAGTACAGACTTTTCAGACACGTGGCATCGATGGGCAACTCCTTACACAATCGTAATAAAACAAGTTTCGCATGAAGTTTTCAGTTTTCCATACCAATTTCCTTCGTTTTGTTTCCTTGTTATAACAACTAGAGTTGATTTTGTTATTTGTGAGCAACAAACACGTGTTGGATGGTGGGGTTTTACATGGTTTCATATTTAAAATACAAAATTAAGGCTGAGAAACGCAAGACTGATGAAGAATGCATGAGGCGGCAATCGGTTAAATAATCAAGGGTTATGAAAACGAAGGTCGTATTCATCATAATAAAGTTCGCGGGCAAAAGAAATCAACAACAAAACGAGTTGATAATCGCATAGTGAATATCTCCTCCACAAATTCTTTCCAAGGTGCCCAAACGTATTCGAAAAAAAAAAATTACAAATGAAAGAACTTCCGCTTCCATACATGTCCTTCGACGTGGTCTGTAGAATGTAGACAAATCTGGTCATGTTTTCAAAATAAATCCACACCTAATTATTACCGATTTAGAAAGAAATGAATGGTATTTTAATATCAAGCATGCTTTGAAACCTCCCTTATTACGAAAAAGCTGCTCTGAAGTGATGAATTTTCGGTATGACTCAACTATCGTTATGAGCAGTTGAAGTTTGCTCCTACATGGAGTCTGAATCAACGAACTGGTAATCAAATTATAACAGCCCCATGCCCCAGGGATTCATTGTTTCCCCATGAAACCCACAGGTGGCCTGTATTGGTCATTCAAGAAGGAACAAATCTTATTGGGGAAAACTTCACCGTAAAACAGGACGGTACAGCAATCCACAAACCTAAATCAAAACACTGGACATTATCTGTACCAAAATAATTCCAACGGATGAACTTCAAGAAAGGACTGCATGACAAAACCACGATTGAAAACTGTTAAACTGTTTTCTCTTGAAAATGATCCCTAGATACAGCAAAAGCATCATGTACACGTCTTACACGTAAATGTTTTTGATTGATTTTTGATTGACTAAAGATCCCGCCGCTCCCGACTCAGGTGATCAAGTTCTTGGCCCAATCTTGGCCCAAGATTCCTTTACTGGCGGAACTCTCAACCCATCGGAACCGGAGCACAGACCGCAAACCGTTCGCCCTCAGCGTCGTCGTCCGGTCTCGGGCACGGTCCGGCCACGGGGCCACCGTTAAATAGAGGTGCGCCTGCGCGGGCCTCCCGGGGAAAGCGTGTGATCTGTCGTTTAGCACTTCATAAAATCGACATAACAAATCATAAATCACAGGCACCCGGCGAGCAGAGGGCCGGGGAGAGGTTCAAGAGCCGAAGGGCCGGCGGAGGGCCCCGGGACCGATCGGCCAAAGGATCGACTACTTGAATGCTGCCGGCGAACAGGGCCAGGATGTCGATGCGCTCAGGACAATGCCGAAGCCGCAGCCGGACGGGAGATAATAGCCCATCATAAAGCACCGGTTGACGCTAAACAGTGCGCGCACGAGAGAGAGAGAGAGAGAGAGAGAGAGAGAGAGAGAGGGAAGAAGGGAAGGGAAGGTAGGATAGGTAACTACACCAGGACCTCGAACGGGACGAGCCGAGCGAACAGAAATATCGGCGAATCGGGCCGAGGACACGAGACCCCGGGGCGTCCTGGCACCCTCTCGGCCCCTAACCTTCCCTAAGCCACCGACGAGAGAGGGGAGGGAAGGGAACAGGGGAGGCAGGGGTAATCCACAGTAAATGATGCTTCGTCGAACGCGGCCGGTCGGCCACCACATTACGGCCCCGGCTGATCCTGACCCTGGCCGAGGATTCTCGGGAAACTGTCGGTGCAGGGCTGGAAGGACAAATTGGTTCGGGGCTTACCATTGAAGCCTTCAGCCTTCAGCTGTGACAGGAGCGTGGCATACAACGGACTTCAGCGCTGTGCGTTCTTGCGCAGGCTTCTGGGGCTTCTTTGTGTGTGCTGACAAACCGTTTTCCCTGCGCCTGCCTGCTTCCCGCCAGGGGCAGGGTAATCAGAGGGTATCCGTAAATGTTTCGGTACATCATCTTCGTCAGGACGAATGGGTCCATATGATGGGCCCAAATACTCGCCTCTCTCTCGCCTGTGTGTGCGCTCATGATGAAGAAATTATGATTTTATGACAGCTTAAAAAATACCTCCCGGAGGTCAGACCCGGCAGACGGGAGGCAGGGCGGGTGCAGGGGTGTGTGTGGTGACACCGCCGCCGGGTCTTGTTTATTGTCGTTGTCTGAGGTCTCATCAATTCTGCGTTGAGCCTTTCTCGCTTTGTCCGGCACGCTTGGTCAGCTGGCTTTTGTGGACGACGACGGACTAACCACTTGACCCGCTTGACGTCGGCGAGTTGGATGGCTTCCGGGGGAGTCGCCTGGAGTAGTAGTAGTAGGTTGAGCCGAGTCGATGAGGAGAGCCCACACTAATTAGCGACCGTTTGCGTCTACCAGTAGGCGAAGTAGGCCGAAAACTGACCGTAAACACCTCGCTGGGCAGCGCTCGATATCTCGTCCATCGACTCGCCGATGATGGTGTCGACAAATCAAAGCCCCTGTGTTCCGGGGTTCCGGTGGGCACACTGGATACGGCGCTGTTGCTATTCGAAACGCGTGACTGATATTTGAAGAAGCGATTAAAACCAGAATTGTCGCATCCGATCCGGCGGCACCAACAATCCCTGGTGGCTGTTGGGCTGTCCCTGGCGCAAGGGAGCGAGGAGTGTCAGTCAGGAGGTACCGAGCGCACCGAGAGCAGTTGAGACACAATTATCCCTCGCAAACACCCGTCAGACGTCAAACGGCTCGGCTACGTGTCAAGGTTTCGCTCCACAACGGCACCACCGTTCGGCCGATTAAATGCGAAGCCCATCCACACATTGCCCTGCGATTGCTGTATTAGCTACAAAATTGGGACACACATACATAGGCGTAGATGGTAGAGTCGGGAAGGGATGATGGGTCTATTTACTCAAGACTGGAAGTGTGTGCCAAATCGTTTTGTTCAAGACCTACTCTTCAGATCCGGACGATGGCGGCGGCGAGTGACTGACTGACTGACTGACGGCTTCACGAGAGATAGATAGGATAGAGCGAAAGAGCGAGAGAGGAGGGCGAAGGTAGAAATGGCTAGATGGAGAGAGAGAGAAGGAGGAATGGAGTTGTTTATTCCTGCAACCGAAAGCTCATTACGTTTCGTGTTCGGATTTGAATTCCGGGATTATGGAAGCACATCGAAGCAGTCGCTCTCTACGACAGCAGGAAGCTGTAGGATGCTTGTGGCTATTACCGGGCCCTGGAATGGGGTCCGAACCATCGAAGGGTCGGCAGTTTGGGAAATTACGCAACGCGCAACGGACTCGTGGACTGGACTACTTTAGGACTAATTTATTGAACGGAAAGACTACGGCTATGGATTCGGGGAGTTATGCAAAAACTTGTTGGAGAATTCACAAAAATCTAGCTAGTGGTGGACAGTAGACCGAAATTACACGCATTAACACGCACCGATTGGCATTGCCATTCGTTGGGTTTCCAGTTCCAGGAACCACGGGAACCACTTCGCCGTGGCGAAGGCGAAGCGAAGCGAACGGACATCAGGCAGGGATCAACGCAACAAAAACCGAAACCCTGAATCCTGGAATATCGCGCACCTTCGGGCCGGGCCTTTGTTCGTGTGGCGGCCCAGGCGGCCTTCGAAAACTCATTACTCCGACGATCGGGCATGCCCACAATAACCGGATTACATTAATTAGACGGGAAAATATTGGCCCAGACCCCGGGAGCCTTGAAGCCTTGGCAGGCAGGCAAACGCGGACATGTCGCCGTTATGTGTTTTGGGCGTAGTAGTTGTGCTGTTTTTTTTTTCTTCCCGCCCCGATAGCTTTCCATTACAAAACCACGGGCACGACACAATGGCCCAAAAACTGGCAAAAGAACATCGTAGACAAATTTGTGCTAAGACTTCGGGGCCGACGTCGCTTTAGATGCCATTTTCTGTCGCGCCAATCCCGAGCAGAACTGTGAGAATTCCCGTTCCCAAATGTCACCTTAAGCTGACGAGCGCGCTCGGTGCGATTTATCGGCAGGGCGTCGAAACAGCACGTCAACACGTGTGGTGCCGAACCCGAAACCGGCAATCAGAGATCAGAGAAATCCGTAGCTCCGAATCCGAATCCGACGAACGATGAAGGTCCCGAAACTCCCGAGGTGCAAAGTGCCACTTCCCTCAAACTTTCAAACGACGGCAGAAGCTGTAGGTCGACTTCATTAGCCCTGGCCCAGTTCGATTAATATCATCATTATTTGTTGCGTAATCGATTAATAGCGTCAATACCGTGCCGTTTGAACGGAAGTCGGTGGTTTTAAGAATGACAAAAGTAAACCGAAGTCTATGGTCCCTTACACTCATGTTCCGTCCTGTTGCACTTGGTATAACAAGTTATAGCCTCTTAGAAAAAAATCAAAATTTGCGGTGGTGTTAAAAATCGCATTTAAATTTAGAAATGTATGAAAATGGTGACAAAACTATGCTAACCAATCTGAATCGAACCGAATAATATGAATATTGTACAACAATATTAAAAGCAAAACATGAAGTAAAAAGAATAACGGCAAACCCTGTAGTTCTAAGTTTATTTTTAAATTATGTGCGTACAACAAGCTCTATGTAGATGCAACCATTCCATAGTGACAGGCGATCCCTGATCTAGCCCAATTCTTTAAAAACTGCAAACATGGGAATTAAAATAACATCAAAAGTATGCAACAATAACGAAAGGAAACCTTGTAATGGCACTAGTACAAAGGCAATGCCGGTCGATAAAATAGTATTAAAGGCTGTAAGTTTATATTTAAAACGTATACGTACATTATAGATGCAAAAAGTCCATACCGACGGACGACTAGTTCGTGGTCTTAAGCAGCGGTAGAAATAAACATTTTTTTTCCAAAACTGCAAACAGCGAAAACCAACCAATATTCAGAGTATACGAAAGTAATAAAAGGCAAACCTGAAATGAAACAAAAAGTACAAAGGCAATTTAGAAAATATGATGAAAATGATAAAATTGTATTAAAAGTTTTAACTTTATATTTAAATTATATGTACAGGGTGTTCCATCACAATTCAACTATTCAAATATTGAATAACTCCGCTATTTGTGAGTCGATTTTGACAAATTAATTTGATTCTAAAACTTCAGTCTATGCCGTTTTAGTCATAGGTCAACCGAAGACCAGTGAAGAACTGAACGCCAATGTCACGGCAGAAATTGCTGCTATTATGCGGTCATTTGATCGATATTGTATTTTGGGTAAATTATGAATAAACGGCATTGTATACCGCAGACAAATGTTGTTCATTTGTCAAAATCGATTTTCAAATAGTGGAGTTATATTGAAATCGTTGAACCGAATTTAGATGCAACAATTCCATACTACAGACAGGCGATTGGGTTGAAGGTCTCAAGAAGCGCTGGTAATAAAACATTGCTTAAAAAGCTGGCACAGCTCAGAATGATGGCTTATGGTTTGCCGTTTCGGGTTCAGCTTCATTCAGCAATATTTGCCCCGCCTCAACAAAACGGTTCGTTACTCGAGCTTTATTGCGCGCCGTAACGGCGACAGTAGGGTAAATAGCATACGTGACCTGAGTACCCGAATTGACGTAAAGTGTGACTGTGCGAAATGATTTCCCCTAAATATTATCGCATTTGCCCCGTAACAAAATACTGCAATCAATACGTCCTCTCTGTCGCTCGCTGTAACGTTGTGGTTTTCTGGGTCCCGGGTACCGACGCGGTGGCCGGTTATTAGTGAACAACTTAGCGGCTACCGTAAAGAAATTAACGGAGGCAAAAGAAAGGAATGGCATAATTGTTGTGTACGTGTGCGTGGGTGGTTGATCAATGTCACTGGTTATGAGGTGTCCATTCTCTGCAGGATGCGGCTACCGGCTTCAACTTTAATTGCTGTCCCATAACAAACCGCCCAGGGGACCCGGGTCAAGAAGGCGGACCTAGGTCCTAGAAGTCCTAGAATGCCGCCGCCGACGCCGCCGCACCGGGGTAGCAATAGTTCTGACGGTCCAGCCGCAGTCAGTAACATTCAAGTCGGGGTGACTTACCCGTGCTCATCGGTATTGTGACGGTCACTCTGATACATCGGTACCTGCCCCAGCGACGGACTTTAATGAGTTTTTGCAAACCTCTTCCATTGAGGTTCCCTAGAAAGCCTAGAGAGGTAGCGTAGCGAGGTACCGAAAGGTAGACGTAACGGTGTTTTATGGAGTTTCGGTGTGTTCACAGTCTGCAGCCAGCTCCCGTTTTACGCCGCACTCAAATTCGCACCCAGCCCCCTGGCCACAGGGCCTTTGGTCCCGCTGAACCCTTAAGCGCTGAATTGGCGCTGTGGAAAGTACGTGCTCGCGCTACCTTAAACCTAGGGCCGCAATTAGCACCCAACAACCGCCCGCGCGGTGTTAATGAAGGCTGGCCCTGGCCCTTGCTGGTGCAGTGTCAACCGTGCAGATATGGGCAGAAAGGACAATGATTCTCGGCACCCGGGGTTGGAACTGTTTAACGTAAGCAATAACACGCCCGCAATAATTGATCGCCCGGCGGGACCTGCTACCTGGGAACTCCTGTGTGACTCCTGGCCGTACTGCTTCTGATTCTGGAGCAAAACGGGCCATTCGTAGGCAGGCGAAGGCGAATCAATCCTGTCGGTCGACTGTCGGATGGAGTCGAGTTCCGCGGAGTTCCCATCTTCCCAAGGGGTAACGAGGTCGATCGAGGTGTCCGATCTCCCAAAGCGTTTGGTGGACTTCTGGGAATCTGGGAGCGGGCCCAACTCGGCCCTCGGCCCCTAATGAACATTCGGCACTCCTGGTCTGCGTCACTTCTTCACTTTTGCCACCGTTCCGCCTGAGTTGCGTACACCCCTCGGTGTGTGAGTCCGATTCCCGACGGCTCACAATCCGGCGACGTGAAGGCCGCTCATCCGGAAGAGGGCTCTCCGCGGGCCTCCTCCGGGCTGACTCGCCGACTTCACCGACTGACTGACTGACTGACTGATACCGCGTGTTCGCGCATCACTGCTTGCGCACAGAGGGGAGCCGGAACCGGCCGAACCGTTTTCCAGCCCAATCCCAAGCTGCAGCAGATCCTTGCCGCCGCCGACACATACACGCACACACGCGCAGAAAGGATGCGCGCACACAGAGACGTTTGCACCGCACTTTGATTGCCATTTTGACTAGCTGATTTCTGGTGCCCTCACGGCGGCTCACGGGCCTCACGGGTAGAGTACCTTTGATTTCCGGACCCCAGAACGGGAAACCCCCGTGGAAACCAGATACTCCTGTGTACGCCCCTTGTGTCTGTGTGCGAATGGTTTTGGTTGTTGGCCAAGCAGACAGCGACAGGAAGTCGTCGTTGGGACCGAGATTCGGTTGGGACGCCGTGAGAAGCCTCTCTCCGGTGACTTCGACTCCGGAGGATACCAACGACGGCTCATGCGCTCTCTTCTCAGGCTATCTCCTCGACTTCCTGCCGCCGTGTCTAGGTCGGGTCTTCACACATTCGGATCTCCGTTTTTTTTCTTCTATCGGATCTTGCAGTTACCATCGCCGGTTCATTTTACGTTGCGTTCATCGAGTTATTGTCCTGCGAACAATGGGGACTTTGCCACGACGCGAAGAACCCGAGAAGCCCCGGGTTCGCCCGGGTTCGCGCGGGAACGGACGTAGCGTCTTAAAGAGGAGATCTCCTCAAGATCTCGAGTCGAGCGGGTTTCGGATCGCACTTTTTTTTTTGGGGAGGTACACCACCTCGACCGCCTAGCCGCGTGTGTGGAACCTAAGCCGACGATGCTGGTGAAATATGATGCACCGACCGAGCGACAGACAGACAGAGAGCGAGAGAGAGAGAGAGAGAGGGAGTCGATCTGGAGATTTGGAGACAATAGGTCCTGCGAGCTGTTGCGCAGCATCCGACATGGCATCCCCAGTCCTACAGTCAACGTTTGGCCGGATTGGTGGAAAACACACCACAGAAAAGGACGCCCGCTCGCCGAACTCCACCGCATGCACCCCCTCCCTGGCAGGATCTTCGTCCCCGCCGTACGGGGCTGCCAACCGTGGATTCGTCGGTCTGTGTGCTGCGCATATCCTGATGCTCCCCTCGCTCATGCGCATCACGGGGGGGGCGTATCTCGCCATCCCCGGCAAGGATAATGACACGCCGAACGGAACGGTCGATGGTAGCGATAGTATGGCCCAGTTAGAATCGGGAACAATTGCATTAGCTCTATCTCTGGGTTGGTTTGACTTAGGAAATACATCAAGGTGTCAAATTGAAGGTATTTTATTGTACTTTAAGAGAAAAATTTCAGAAATTTATTATGTCGCTCATCGGATGAAATCACGAACTTTCTTTCGAATGCACGCCATAATTTTCTGCACAATCTTCTGGTCCACCTCAGAGGCTAATTTGATCTAATTTCTCGCCATCTCTGCAGCATTCCGTCTACTCTGAATCTTTCAATCTACGGTATTGGGTTCCCAGAAACGGTAAAGCACAGCATATATAGTTGATTTTGCTAATTTTTGTGTTTTTGCGATTTTTAAAGTAGACCACGTGGTGTCTTCGACGTGAGTGTGTAGAATTATTTTTCCTCTTTCGAGTTCAATTAAGCATAACTTTCCATAAACTCCACGTACTAAGATGAAACTTTCAGCACTGAAAGTTGAATGTTTACTGAAGATATGACTATCAACACTTTTGAAATCCGACCACCAGAGGCGCTGCTAGAAATCATGCAATTGTTCCCGATTCTAAGTGGGCCATGCTTTACGTTATTCCAATCAACCCACTTTCGTTCGTTGGCTTGCGATTCCTGCTCACTTCGGGAGTACCGAGAAACGGAGAATGGAACGAAAAGACGACGCTTGGTTTGGTGGTTCCTGGGTGCGTTCTTTGTTTGGCTGGAACGGACTCCCGGCTCAAATTCCTGGGTCCCAAGGAGGACCGGACTAGTAGCTGGAACCGCCAGCTCCGGGATCTCCTGGGAACTTCTAGGTGGGACGTAGGTTCCGATGGGACTTCGCAGGTACGCCAAGACCTCCAAAAAGCGGAGCAATAAGATGGCGAACTTTGGAGGCCACACAGACCCAAAGATGGTGGACTCAGGAGTGGACTGATGAAGGCTTGAAGATGTTTTAGTTTGACAATTCTTCGTTTATTGTTGGCGCAGATTTTACGCCGGCAATCCGGGACACTTACGAGCTAGTCTACGAGCTACGGAACTCTATGGTCTAAACGTCTAAAGGTGGAAAGTGGTAGCCACCTCCACCTGCTCGAATCTTGAAGAATCTTGAAGTCCTCCTCCGTAAGTCCTTCTGCTACAATCTTTTCCCTAACACAACATACAATGCACAACCGTAGCGCGCGGTTGCAATCACAGACAGGTTTAGAGCGATCCAGAAATCGCGGGCGGCCCCAGTACGTCACACACGTCCACTACTACTACGTCCGGCTACTTCTGGCGGTAGAAGTCGAGCAGCAGCTTCAGCAGCGGGGCGGGCCCAATGTTGCGGCGGAAGAACAGCTCCTCGATCGTGTAGCTGGAGACGCTGCGCAGGAGTGGCAGGAGCTGGAGCAGCGCCCGGTACCGGTTGGTCGGCCCCGGCCGGCAGGTCTGGATGTAGGTGGCCAGCGCATCCCGGGCGCTCTCCTCGAGCGCCCGGACCGTCGCCAGCTCACTGATCGTGCGGCTGACGCCCGTGACGATGTGACCGTACGGGTGGTGATGGTGGTGATGGTGGTGGTGTTGATGGTGGTGGATGGTCGAGGTGGTCACGTCGGAACCGTCGCTCGACGATAGGCTCGAGATGCTGGTTTCGCCGTCCCCGAACTCGGTCTTGTAGAGGACGATCGCGCGCAGATAGACGTACTCGTTCGGGTCGACCCGGAGCGCCGCCAGCTGGGCGAGCACCTCCTGGAAGATCTCGACCTCCTTCAGCAGGAAGTCGGAGATGGTGGTCCCGCCGGCGCCCGGCTCCCCGCGGCCCCCGTTCAGGTACTCGTAGGCGATCAGCAGCTGGCCGAAGTTGACCGGCGCCAGGTACTGGGCGACGGCCAGGATGAAGAACTCGCGCCACGACTCCTCGAACAGCACCACCTGGTCCGCCATCGGGAGCTGCACGAACGGTGCGAGGCTCTTGAGGAAGTTCACGTTCATGAACAGGAGCTGGGCGGCCGACTCGCGGATCGCGTCCACCGCCACCAGCGGGTGGGTCGCGGCGAGCGCCGACTGGAAGAGGGCGGCCGACGTGGCGGCCGAACTCGCGCCTGGCGGCGGTGGTGGCGGCGGCCCTCCCGCTGGCCCTCCCGCTGGCCCTGCGGCCAGGTACGGTGCGGGCGGTGGCGTCAGGAACGGGTTCCGGCCGAGTGACAGGTCGAGCCCGAGGGGCAGGCCAGCGGACGCTGCGGACGGATGCGGTACGCCGGCGGCGGCGGCGGCGAGGCCCGCCGGCGTCAGCATCATGTCGTGCCGGAGCGGCGAGTCCTTCGCGATGAACAGCGCCATCTGCTTGCGGAGCGTCGAGTTGCGGGGGCCGCGCTCGTGCTGGACCGCGTCCTTGTTCATGCCGACCTCGAAGCACTTCTTCAGCCGGCACGCCCGGCACTGGTTGCGGTGCGTCTTGTCGACCACGCACGCCACCTCCACCTTCGACTTGCAGACGTACTGGCGGCTCCGGCGGATCGAGCGCTTGAAGAACCCGGCGCAACCGTCGCACGCGTAGATCCCGTAGTGCTTGCCGGAGCTGTGGTCCCGGCACACCTTACATGGCACATCGTACAGGATACGGCCTGGAGGGGCAAAGCAAGAAGGGCTGTTATTAGCTCGGGCCGGCTCGGGCTAGTCGTTTGACTGTGGTTCCCTTTTGGGGGAAGAAGTCACAATAGACTTCCGGGGACTGCTCTTTCAGAGGGGCCCGGAAACGCCTTGAAAAGGCGCCTTGAAAAGGCGTTTCCGGCTACTGCTCTTTCTTCAGTCGCTCACAGGGGAGGTTCCACGCAACTTACTTGAGGAGGCAGCGATGTGGCGCATGTGGTTGTAGCGTGGGTCGATCAGCTCGGGCGAGCTGACGGGCGACTGCAGCTCCTGGCCGCGCTCCGGTAGCGTACCGAACATCATGCTTGGCCGGTGTGTTCGCGGGAGCGTTGCTTGATGACGTTGATCAGTTGATCGATGCTTGATTCCACGTTGGACACTGCACCACTAGGGCGGGGAACAGAGCCCCAGGCACCAGCACTGACCGACACCGAGCCTTAGAGACACCGAGGACACACGGGGACTTCACTTGGGTTTGTTGCGAGTTGTGGAGTTCTTGGAGCCAGAACGCCTGTCGTCGTCGTCCTGCTGCTCGCTCGGAAGTTCACTCTCAATTGCTCTAGTTTCGGCCGGTGACCGATCGTTTTATGCCACCGCACCCCGAAACCCCGAAGGACCTTCTCCCTCCCGTGTTCCGTCTCTGTCGCGCGCTCTCAAAAACGTTGCACGCTCGTCCCGCCATTGGTAATGCGGTGCGCGTGCGAAAGGACCTTCAGGCCCGGAACGTATCCTTACGTGAGGCTGGTGGTCTCGCTCTCGCTCAGCGCGCGGAAAAAATGGGCGTTGCACCCCTTGGACCTTTGGCGTTTCGGGATTCATTCGGGCCCGGTGATCGGTGCCTGCAACAGAAGTGAGAGACAGAGAGACGAGGCCCGGCAGGTAGGGCCGACGGGACGGGCGCTGCCTTTGAATGAAACAAGACCCCGGTACCGCCGTCACCGCCTGGGATGCTAATTGTTCCAAATAAACAGCTCGAGCCGCAGGCAGGCAGGCAGGCAAGTAGGCAACCGTCGTTGCCGGCCTGGGATTCATCAGAATAAGAGAACCTTGCGGATGCCGCGGTATGCGAACCGAGTCTCCTCCGCGGTCTTCGGCTACCATTCAACCATTCCGCACCGGCAAGGATGTCCGTTGAGACGAATCCGCCCCCTGCTCGAGGGGCTCCCCGAGAGAGCAGGCAGCTTCTTGACGTTTTGGGCGCTTTCGACAATGTGCTGTTCTTTCACAAAACATTCACCATCAGCTCAGCGCCGCAGGGTACAGTTTTCTCATAACCGTTCCGTTAACTCAAGTGTCCAGACTTTCGCTCTGAATGTCTGCCATTGTGGGTCGCATGAGTCGCTTAACAACAGAAACACGTATTTAAATTGTTAAAACTTACTACGGATCGAAAGCGATACTACGAGCGATACCGCGCAGATGATAACAATTTTTTCCATGGGCCTCCAAACGAAGATATGGACTTAGAACTGCCTGCTTTGGAGCATTTGATTGATTCGCCAAGTTAGGGCACCGAAATGTGCAAAAGAGACATTGAAAGTTAAGTCACAGATCCCGGAGGCCGGACATCTGAACGATGTTGTGTTTTCGGCTTGTTTTTGAGTTTGTTTTTTGGAAACTATGAAATGGATGACCCTGTGTGATCAGGTAAAAGATGAGCGCAAGCGAATGTAATTCGTCGTAGCTGCATTAAATAAATGGTGATGATCCGGGCAGTGTGCGTAGTGCACAGCAATGGTATGTGGTTAGTGACAGAATGACCTGGGACACGGGCAGTAAGAATCTAGAGCTTTACAACCGCTCATTGATAGTGATTTTTGGGATCAAAATCGGAGTCAGCTCGACTGGCTAAGCGTAATACGCTGTGGTAATACGCTGAAAATCTGACTCATCTACCACATCGCTTGGCTCGCTCTGGAGCTCGTCAAAACGAATTGGAAAGGACCAACCCCTACCATGGAAGCTGGTTTTTTTGTAACGACGACGCAAAGGTTGATTTCCAACGCATAGAATGTTACCCATTAGACGTCCCACTGGTGGAAAATGGTGGTTCTCACTTGTTGATCCACAAACAAATTGAAGCCTTAAAGTATTTGTTTCGTACGACCGTCGAGGGCGAGCGTTTGCCTTCTTCGTATCAACGTTTGGGTTTTGGTACTGGTATAAATGTCCATTCGAATGGCATATCTAATGGGTAGCAATGGAGTGCGGGCTGACACTGCATTTTGACCTTTAAGTTTAGCGCTTAAAATAGTGACTTTAATTATTTTATTCATCTTTCTCTTCATTTTCACCCTGATCCAATTACAAGCAAATAAAGGGAACATTACAAGCAACATTCGGAAAAAGTAAACCAAGCAAACATATTTAAGGTGTTCCAACAGGCGGCGGCTTGGTTCGTGCATCAAGCGAATGTATTAATACCGCTGAATAGTTAACAACGTAGGCTAGATTCGTAACAATATCAAAGCATTCCTAAGTAATAACGGTACCATGTATATGTGCTTGAATGTTGGAATTAATAGGATGAACTATTTAATTGCTTGCTGCGAATATAGTGCGAGTAAACGACCAACTGATTTTCCAAACTTTCGACGTCAATAAAGATTATCGACTTGGAGCATTGGAGCATCTTTCAACACAACCACCAAAGAAGAGAAATGAAACCAACGAAGATTTCATTGCATCAAGTTGTAATCGTGGTTTTTGTCTTAGCCACAATTGGTTCTTGTCCTTGCTTGTCGCAACGCTTGGATGAAACGCTAACTCATGGGCTCAGCTCCCGTCATGGGCAAGCGTCCTAGCTACGGAACGGACGTTAGATTTCCGCCGCGCTTTCTACTTCATTTTGCACCGGTTTTTTCGCCATTATGTGACACGTTTATGAAAATAACTGGACTATTGAGCATCTTCCCAACAAACACTAGGTGCGTATTCACTGTTTGTTTTGTTTTACGGATTAAAATTGTCTAAATCATGGCCGAAGATATGTTTAAGAATGCTTTATGTCCCTGATCAACAATGCATGCATAACATCACAAAATTCACATTAAATGATGAATAACAGCCACGAACTGCCTACCTTTGAAGTAAGACAACGATAAACTCTCTTTACTACAACGGAAAAAAGGAATCGCACAGCCTATAAAAGCACACCAGGAAAGCGCACATGCTACAACTCTACGTACATCAGTCCCATGGAAGTATCTATGACACGTATTATGAACAGTCCCACTACTGATCGCCTCGGAATTCATAAAATTTACTATATGGGCATTGCAAACTGCTTTATAAAAATTATTAGACTAGAATTATTAGAAGAAAAATACACTTACCTGAAGAATATGTTAACGCATCCAACAATATCGAAAGCCCCAATATCATCCAAACTGCGCAATT
>NC_071287.1:6103213-6114276 GCF_943735745.2 Anopheles bellator | reverse complement strand
TTACATCTAATTTATCATTCACTTTCTGTCCTTAGTAATCCTTCACTGTCTGAACGCCCTATTCTAATCCTTAATATTCACCTTCATTTCATTCTGATTCCTATCCTTCACTTTCTGTAAGAAGTAATCGCAGTTAGCTGTCGAACAACAACTGAATTTTCAAGTTACCCTTTCGGGTGCTGGTTGAGAACTAAACTCAAAATGACGCTCGGCGATCTGATCGTACCGCACTTATCGTGACGATCGTAGCCGAAGCTGCAACTTCTGTTTGCTTGTGTTGGTGTTGTGAAGCTACAGCGGCGATCGCGAAAGTAATCGCTTCGGGTTGCCGATGAGATGCACCGAGTTACTGGGTAGATCGTGGCGAATCATCAACGGTCAAGCCAAACCCGTTTGGAGTGAGACAGTTTCTATATATAAGCTTTTCTTTTAAATTTTCTCTCTTTCTTCCTCTTATGTGTTCATATCGTACCAAATCGACGCGTTTTTCTGGACAATCTCTAAGATGTAAGGCAAATGTTTGTTAGATTCATACTAAAACATCCATCATTTGGTCCCCTTCACTGTTCGCCATTTTTATGAGATGAACGCAGTAAAGTAACGTTTCCCGATTCGTTTACATATGCTTCGCGAATAGTGTTTTACAAATTATCTGCATACTAGCTACTCCCCACGTGCGTAGAAATACCTCATTTCATTCTCATTATTGATTTCTAACAAAATTTATAATTCAATTTTCACAGTTATAAAAATGACAGCCAAACGTTATTTCGTCTTTGGTTAATGCCTACGGTTACTGGGTTCAGTTGTCGTGGGACTAAATTGCGGGGACCAGTTAGCCGTTACACCGTTATTCCATTTCAGATGCGTTTTTGTTATACCGCGTTGTATGGTGACTTCACGGGATCACCTTCGGCGAGGTTTAAAATACATTCTGTCAAATAAGTACCGGGAATTTGTGATTTAAAAAAATGCTTCATTTGAGTTTCGATTTTTTTGTTGCGTAATGTTGCTACATATGTCACTCACTTATGTTGAAAATTTCGGCTATTTTTAAAGCTCAGTTAATTTTTTACAGCTTTTTTGCGTGAAAGAGTTTTGTCTCATCGGCGATTTCTGCCTTCTCCTAAATAAACTGACCACGAAGTGGTAATTTGAGTTTTGGAAACAAGAAAAAGCCATAGGGGGCCAGATTTGGTCAATACGGTGGCTCATTAGTGTGTAGTTTTTGGCCAAAATTTCGCACATAAGCAACGATCTTAAACTTCGTATGCACGAGCTCTGTTCAAAAAATTTCACGACATTTGGGTTTCATTTTTGGATTTCGCGTTTGTGGCGGATTGCTCGCGCAAATTGCGCATAACTTGCGCAATATTCGTTATTGACCGTTCTATCTATCGGCAACAACTCATATGGCACCACGACCCTGCAATTTTTGAAAACTGTAAGCGAAACTGTTCACATTCGACAAAACTTTGCTTTTCGACGTTTACATCTTCTCGGCCCTCTGAGAAATTTTTGAACTACCGATAAGCACTGTTTTTGGTCTTAATAGTTTCACCATTAGCCACAGTCAACATTTTGAATGCGTCCGCGCTCTTAATTTGCATTTGCACGACTGCATAAAGAATTGATTACGTACGTTAAAAAAACAGCCAAAACATTTTAACTCTAGGCTGCAAAGTATAATGATAATTCCACGAAATGATAAAATTCGTACCTGGCATCTACCATAATACTTTGTCTCCAAGATGTAAGGAAAATGTTTGTTAGAGTCATCCAAAAGAAACTTTTATTTAGTTTATTGTACTGTTTGTTTAAAGTTGAAAGTGAGTTAAAAGTGTCGAAATAACGATCCAAGATTAGTTTAAATATGACATACCAATAAATTTCATAATCAATATTCGGATGGCTTATTTAAACTTAACTTAAGTCGTTCGTTATATGTTTGCCATTTGCCTATGATTTAATTTTTAATTATTTGTATAACGTTTTAAGAAAGGTTGAGCATATCATCCCAGCCATCGCGCGAATCTTGAACGTGATATGTTTTGTGAGGGGTAGTTGCGATAATTACTCGTTCAATTGAAATAACTATGTTCATTATTCAAAACCCTTTGCGATTTGCTTTTGTACTAATTTAGAGTTTCGACAATATTGTTATGGCCAGTAAATAAGTTCGTGCGGCGATAGGCGACCGTTTGTTCCGTGTTAAGACCGTGTTTGACCCATATTACAAGTGTGTCACGAAATGCTACATTAAGTACGTTACAACATTTATATTAGGTTGGCTAAAAAGAAATCATCGTTTTTCACGATAGATGCCTGTAGTGATCGATATCTCGTGAAATATCGATGGTACAGTTTTAGGTATAGGTTCGTTTTAAAGCTGATACTTTATACTTAAAAAACGGTTTCAGTGTTTATTTATTTAATATTTATTTATTTATTTATTCATTTAAAGCTAATACTTTATACTTAAAAAACTGGTTTCAGTGTTTATGTTTGTTCCAATCGTTTGTGAGTTACAGGGTCTTAACAATGGAGGTCAACGAAGAGAAAATTCGGTACATTTTACAGTTTTTGTAACAAAAAGGCGAAATTTCAAGTTAGACCGCTGAAATTGTGCATGGTGTTTGTTGTACCGATACTCAAACAGCTAGTAATAAATCATTTTGGTTTCATTGACCCGTTTAAGTTTTTTTGTATGTTTCAGTTGAACCTCGCACAGGCAGACGCGCTGTCGAAAAAGTCGATAAAATCACAGAAGTGATCAAAGTTGATCAGCATTTTAGTAATCAGAGTATTGGCCAGGAGCTAAAAATTAAACATCAAACAGTTTTAAGCAATTTGCGCAAAGCTGGATTCACAAAGAAACTCGATGTTTGGGCGTCACCCTATTTACACCAAGAAACATGATGGCTCAAATTTCCATCTGCGAAGTTTTGGCCAAACGGAACGTAATCGACCCATTTCTTAAACGGATGGGTACTGGGGATGAGAAATGGGATACATACGACAATACTGTGTGAAAACGATTGTGATCTAAGCTTGCTGTAGCAGCTCAACCGGTGGTCAAACCAGGACCTACGACCAGCAAGGTTATACAGGGTTTGTGGTGGGACTTGAGAGGAGCCGTTTATTATGATTTACTTCCGTGTAGTCAATTAGTGTACCGCTCGAAGCTAGGAATTGACCAGAAACGACCAGAAACGACCAGAATCAGCCAACGGTAGAGGTTTTGTGTTCTACCAGGACAACGAAATGTTACGCACGAATTTAGTGACTCGCCAGAAAGTCCGGGAGCTTAGCTGGGAAATTTTAATGCATCCACCGTATAGTCCTGACCTTGCACCAACCGATTGACACCTTTTCCACACATTACAAAATTTAATGAGTGACGAAAAACTGGTATCAAAAAAGGATTATTAAAATGGATTGCCCGAGTTTTTCGGCAAAAACGACTAGACTTTCTGAGAAAAAGGCAATATTTGGTATTTGAAGGTATTTGAAATAGTTAGTATTGAAAAGGCAACAAATGTGATGCATATTTGATGTAAATCGGACTATTGGAAACCTCTTATATATAGTTTTGAAATTCGAGCAAAAAACAGCGATTTCTTTTTATCCAATCTAATATTATTTTCTATTTTAATTCTAGGATACAAAGAATTTGTGCGCCATTCAAAATTAAAGAATCATTTGTATAAAGTTGACATCACCGTTTCTTTAATGTAAAAAGTTCAATGTGTCGAAATAACGCTGTGAGTGATAAAAACAATTTACTGTTTGTTTAACTGACCATGTTCAAAATATCGAAATAACGGCCCAAATAATGTTTAAGTATAATGCCCTAATAATGTTTTGATGTTATTTACTGCATTGCAAATGAGGATGCACTGGCCAACAATAGTGTGACTAGCGAATAGTGTGACCTCGGAATTTAATGATCCTCTCGGTGCCGACAGCAAATCTGAGAAAAGCATTGGCTGACACATTTTGCGTTTGAAATGCAAGTTCATACGCCACAGAAAAATAACCTTCCGCCTGGAACCCGCGACTTCACTGGTCAACAATGCCGTGACGAATTGTGTCGCAGTTTTATGATTGGCCCTGATCGCGACGCCCTTCCGTCGGGATCTCGCAATTATTTTTGAATAAGACTCATCATTCTTCCAGAACACGGGCCTTTGCTGGCGATCGAATTGGCCATGCGCTTCCAGCTAACAACTTCCTTTTGATGTGCCTCTTCCTACGGTGGGTGATATGCAATGTTTTTATGATTTTCCTCCAGCCCTTATTGTTCGCTAAAAGGTTCATTATGCGTCATCGATCGACAAAGAAGCGATGCTGCTCTCAAAGGAGCTTCCATTGGCTTTCTCTCACTTCCTGGTGCATTTGCACAGTTGCGTTCAATTTTTTGTGCTGGAATTTAAGGCAAAGACGCATTTTGAATCGTCTTCAGTGCTCGCCCTTTGCTGATATTAATTATTGCATTGCATATGATGATTCACTGGCCAACAATAGTGTGAGTAGCTGCCTCGGAGTTTTATGATCCGCTCGGCACCGACAGCAAATCTGAGAGAAAAGGATTGGCTGACATATTTTGCGTTTGAGATGGGTTGTTCATTCACCAAAGAAAAATAACCTTCCGCCTGGAACCCGCGACTTCACTGGTCAACAATGCCGTGACGAATTGTGTCGCAGTTTTATGATCGGCCCTGATCGCGACGCCCTTCCGTCGGGATCTCGCAATTATTTTGTGGCAGTTTTATGATGGGCCCGGGTTCGTCATTGTCGGCCCGTGCATACAAACTGCAGCTTGCACATTTCGCTGTTGAAATGGATCGTTCACTGCTGAGGAACACACGCCACGCGGTGTTGTTGCTGCGCATGTATGCGTACGCGAACGTGCAACGATGCAATGGTGATATTATTTTGTGTCGGAGTTCTACAGACGTCAGCGTGGCACATCTTGAACGGGTCAGTTCAGTCGATCAGTCGTGAAGCAGAATCGTTGTAGCTAAGTTCGGTTGAAGTTCAGCCTCCCAGAAAGCACATATATTCGAAGTGATATTTGAAGTGTAAACGTAAGAACACCAAATGATCTACTTCAAAACTTATCCTTCGTCGAGAATGGAAAGACTGGAAGGGCATTTGCGTGGTATTCTGGCGCGCATTGTGCCATGTCTGGATCGTCGACAGTTTCGCCGTAACTGGCTGTGGCAGGTCGATCTGCCGCTGCTCATCGATTACGACAACGGCGAGATTAGTTACGAGGAATGCACCAACCGTACCCACGACCTGGCCCGCGAACTCGACGAACGCGACGAGCAAGAGGCAGCAGAAGAGCAGGAAGCAGAGGAGACGGAAGAAGAGGAGCATGAATCAGAGCAGCAGGATTCAGAGGAGCAGAATGAAGATGATAAGCAACCGTTTCTACGCGGACTAAAACCATCATCGGGTAAGGCACGTGAACTGTGCAGCTGATGTTTGGAGTTAACGAGAGCACTAACCCTGGTTTGCTTGATTTATTTTCAGATTGATGGTAAAGGACATAAGCAACGAGGCGGAAGGAAGAAATCCTGGACAGAAAAGAAAAAGAAGGAACGAGGCTAAAGCGAGTAGCAATATGTGAAAGTCGTTGAAAACATCGAGGGAACAACGAGATAAAACAATGTTTAAAATTCATAATAATGAGACAAACTTGAAAGTGCAGGTGCGCATTAGAAAGCACAAAGAAAATTGGCATGTCATATGGAAGAAAAAGACAGCAGAAGAACAAAAGCAAAAATATGTTAATGCTAGATGAGAGTAAAGATAGAGCGACGAGGCATACAGCAATAGAAAAAAAAAGCAGACAGATGAGATAGAAAAATATGACAAAAATAGGGAATAAATTCGAAGAGTCTGCTGAGCCTGGACCGTTCCTACACAACACCGCAAGGTATGTTTTCCCGTCTTCCCACTCGTACGAAAGAAAATGTCCGAAGCACGATATCGAATTTGTGAGCCCCGCGGCGAAATGGTTGAGGAAAAAACTAATCAACTTTCCCCGACAACCCACGATTGTTGCTTTTTCGCTGCTGTTGGCAGTAATTTTCTTGGGCGCCTCCAGGAACGTTAAATCATTGGTCGGGTCCGTCGAGAGTATTGTGCCTCCGGAAGCCGGAACCGGACTCGCGTGTATGTCGGTTCGGAAACGCTTCGGACGGCTGGACGGCAATGGACCCGGAATGGATGCCCGGGGAAGACGGAATTCGAGCAAAGCAAAATTCGAATTCGAGCATTCTGAGCAAAATCTGGTGAACGGAAATCGGGAAATGTGCGAATCCCGAGGCCGAGATCCACACCGAGTTTGGTAGAGTCTACAATATAATTTAGGTCCACTTAGGGAGCAATAGTGCGTGAATGATCAACAATGGCACACCACAACCAACAAGGTAAACGATAATATTCGTTATTAAATGTATCTCTTGAAAACGTTGCCTTCACAGCAGTATTTAGACAATTTGCACGTGACAACAACACTTTCGTTGTCGTTGCGTTGATCAATTCAAGCTAATTGCAAAACTTCAGCGTTCCTCTACAGAGTGAGCAAATTAGCGTGCTTTTTTTCATTTGATTATAAGTAAAAAAACGGCTGAACATTTTACGATGCTTGAAATTTTATTTGAAAGGTAGATTCGCAACATTTATGTATAAAATAAAATTTCGGTTGCAGAAAATTGGGAAATATGAAAAATTTATTTCCAAAGTAATAGGTCGTCAATCAAAAATGTACTCAAAAACGGTCGACCGAATAAGCTACTGCCAAGCCAGTCGTGTTCACCACGATTTTACCAAAATTGTTGCACAAAACTATGCTAAGAATCGACCTTTCATATAAAAGTTCAACAATTGACAAATATTCAAGGTATGTAGGGCACGTAGCTTTGGATTACGGTTAGTTTCCGTACCTGTGTTCTGAACCTGGTCACGATTCTGCTCTCATTGATTGGCTCCCACTTCAACAGGGCAGCGTGCGCCTGGCTAACTCCACTTTGCAGTGGAGCATTTTCACCACGCAGACTGGAGTATAGCAGTATATGTCCCGCTCTGTCTGACTTCTCTTCTTCAAAGTCGCGCCTAAGGACTTCGCTCAGTCCTAGGATCCCGAGTCTCATGCGCGTGGTCTCCTTGGCTAGTTCCTCTACCCCCCTCTCCTGCCAGAGGGTCAACACATTCCATGATCCACTTCGTGTCCTTGATTTCATGTTTAAGGTCGTCGCCAGTAAATCCGTTGGAAATCTTTCTTTTCCGGTTTCCCTATTAACTTGTTTTCGGCATGCAGTGAGTTATTAGCTCAAGGCGCCTATCCTCGGTGACGGGGCTTACGTCATTTATTTATTTATTTATTTATGATTTAACTAATTCTGAGTTTCGAAAATACTGTCATCGCCAGTAAACATGTTCGTGCTGCAATAGGACTGTTTGTTCGAAGCACAGATGTTGGTGCATTTTTAGAATTAAAATATTACAAGGGCGCTACGAAATGCTATATCAAGTACGTTACGCCACCCATAATATTTTAATTCTAGGATGCAAGGAATTCGTGCGCCATACAAAATTTTAGATTAATTTGTGTTTAATTAACTTAACTATTAGTTTACATTCAAGATTTCAATATGTCGAAATAACGCTGGGAGTGATAAAAACACTTTCCTGTTTATTTGATTGAACGAGTTAAAAATGTCGAAATAATTGCCAAAAAAAAATATTTAAATACAATGCCCTAAAAATGTTTCTTGCTCGCGTTCGCATCGCGTGGATCTTATCTCGTTCGTAATTCCAATTGCGTAATTCCCATTTTCGACAAGACATTCCCAGAAACTAAGTATTATGAACATGTCACGAAATATTGAAATTTACACGTGACATCCACCATCATACTTTGTCTCTAAGATGTAAGGAAAATGTTTGTTGGACACATCTACAAAAATCATTCCTTTAATTAATATAACGAGTTTAAGGTATCGAAATATTGACTCACGATATGTTTAAATATGTTGCTCGAATAGTGTTTTATAATCCTGTTTATTCTCGCCTTTTTCCAATGATTCAAATTTTAGTCATTTGATTAATTGTTTTAAAAAGGTTGAGCATATGATGATAATGATGATTGGTCCCACCTCTTACTTCTGCATAGGTTTGAGAAGAACGGATTTCTCTATAGATAATTACAAAAATAACAAAATCAACGAGAGGGGCATGGGAACAAACTCTCGTGAACCATGGTATCTCGCCTTTTTTCTTTAATACAACGGTCGCCATCCCTTAAAGAGTTAGAGCGTGACAATTCATGACGTTGTCCACTTAAAAGGGAGGAACCACTTTCCGGAATGTAGAAGGTTTCTCATGCTCTGCTTGTAGTTCACAACTCCAGTTACCATTGGTTGATAACGTGGTGCCACTATTAAGCATAAAACCTGATCATCTACTTCGAGCTAATTGACACCATTGATTCTATTCGTACAGAATGCCTACCACTTCCTCATTAACGCGCGCGTGTCTCAAATCTATGTAGTCTCTTTCATTATAATAATTTTTTTTTTGTATATGTATTTTCTCAATACTTTTTAATCTTATCATCATCATAATTAAAGCTTATGATGCACAGCCATAAGCACAGTCTCGACAGATATTGCTAAAGACTCAGAGAGCAAAAGACTCAAGCAGAAGCAGCAGCTGCAGCAGGAATAATAAAATTCCAAACGACGGCCACGTAAAAAGGTACGTCAATTAAGACTGAATCGGTGGAAGATCACCAGAAATTAATTAAAGCCTTTGAGAATACCAAAGGCCTGTCCTTCCACACCTACCAGTTAGAGGAGGACAAAACCACCAAAATTGTACTAAGGAGTGTAGTCGATTGTTCCTACGAGGAGGCAAAAGCCTGCCTGTTAGAAGAACCAAAAAATCTTATGAGAGCAACAAAAAATTTTATGAACAGCAAGCGACTTACCTTGTTCACTTCAAGAAAGGACCAATCACGCTCAAATTCTTGAAAGAAATCAAAGCAGTGAACCACCAGGTGGTAAATTGGCGCTTTTACTCTGCATCTGCTGGACCCATGCAGTGCAAAAATTGTCTTTTGTTTGGCCACGGCGCAGCTAACTGCAACCGGCTAGCAAAATGTGTAAAGTGTGCCGGATCACACACATCATGAAAGTGTCCGGTAGCTGCCGCTAGTGAAGATGGCGTGGTACCAACGCACAAATTAAAGTGTGCAAACTGCGAGAGTTCAAACACAGGAAACTATTCACGCTGTCCGAAGAGAATAAAAGCACAGGCAAAAATCCAATCAAAACAACCGATAGTGTCCAAGGATGTAAATTTCAAGCCTAGCGAATTCCCTTCTCTTCCGTCCCTTCCTACATACTCGCCAAGTACTAGTTACACACAGTTTAAAAAACCTTCACAAGAAGAAAACCTGTTCAATCCTGCAGAACTTGCAGAAATAATCAAAGAAACTTTTATCAATCTTAAAAAATGTTCATCCAAACAGGACCAAATAATGGTTGTGTTTCAAATTGTTAGTAAATATTGTTTTCCGTAATGGATTTTGAAAAACATCCAAGAATTGCGTACTGGAATGCCAATGGCATTTTTAATAAAAAAATTAGAGCTAACCTATTTCTTCGCATTCTCACACCGGCTCTCGTGGCGAACGGACCTCTCGCGGCTCCCCGCTAACAATTCGTTTGACGCTTGTCACCCGTGCGATCGCTCTTTCTGTACGTGCCAGGTGCACTTGAAAAGCCGGCCTTCCGCTAAACAAACTGACACGAAATTGTGGAATCGAAGTAAGTTGCAGTACATTTAGTTTCGCGTGATTTCAGGACGCGACAGTCAGTCTCTCTGAGCGCTGTTTTTTTTTGTATTATAGAAACTTTGAACTGTAATCGCCTAATATTCGTCTCTTTCTAATTCTAATTTTAACTCTAATACCAGTTAACAATCAAGGTACCTGGGCGTTTACAACGCCGGCCTTTCCGAGAGACGTAAACTGGTATGGGGGTTTGAAGTATCTAGAGCCCCGACTTCTGAGTCGGGGCTCGGCCCCGGCCTCGGGAGTCGGCAACTATGGGTCGTTGTGAAGGACTCGCTAAGAAAGTGATTCTTTAGAGAAGTGAATGAAAAGTGAGCCCCAACTCTGCGGAAGTTGGCAACTATGGGTCGTCGGCAAGGGCTCACAGAGGAGAGACTCTTTTTATATAAAGTGCCCTACAGGGACTGTTAAAACCACAATCTATGCTCTGCCTTGATGTTCACGACAAATGGAAGAAGCCGCCAAGCAACCGTAGCCAGCCATCCGCAACTCTGGTGAGCCGATCAAGCCTAAATTGATGAGTCCAGAATTGAAGGTGACCTAAATTGATGAGATAATATTTTTTGGTGCCTCGCAGCCATGAGATGTCAGAGGGATGATTTCGCTCGAACACTGCTATACTCAGAAATGCGAAAGTATTACTGCGGGGCCACATTTTTTTTAGAAAATATTTGTACTATCATATTTTGATCTTTTTCGTAATATTGATTGATCTAAATATATGAAAATTATGTTTCAAAGAAATTTTTGAGGTGGAGTGAAAATTATGTTTTGCAAATTATGTCCCAACATCAAACAACAGGCAGTCGATCATTATATGATCGACCGCATGCTGTCCGAAATGTCCTTCCTCAGTTCGTTTTGTTCCGTGTTCGCCTGTTCATCCCAAACAGTATCCTGTATGCGGCTGCTTCAACGACCTTCGCTTTCCTTGTTTACTCGTACGCCCATCCTATGTAGGCGCTTTAGAGATCCCGGCGTGAAAGCCCGGAGTGTAAAAGTGTGAATAATCTCACTTGTAAAACCATAATCATCATAAACACCTTAAAATTGGTGTTTGTTTATGTTTAAGCTAGCTTAATACAGATGTTCTGTGAGTCCACGCGAAATAACCCCTGTATTAAGATTTGGTGAGGATGCCGGGGCAGTGCCTGTGAGTATCGGTGGAAATGTCGAAGAGCCATTTACTTTG
>NC_071287.1:6091839-6103013 GCF_943735745.2 Anopheles bellator | reverse complement strand
CGAATAGCCGCCGTAACGGAATCGATCATGGTCGATCCGGGGCTCCGGTGCAGACGCGCTCTGCTTGATTTCCCTCTGCTCGGGGAGAAATTGTTCCAATCACCAGGTTCCTTGCGGATGCAAAGTTGATCAATCTGCAACCATTATCGTTACTTTCTCCGTGTAGACTGTGAGGACCGGTGTATTGGCGGAACACCGGCTCCCTACCGACTTTAGCATTGAAGTCCAAAAGTCCGAGGCCAAAATCTGCCAGACAGGCATAAGGCAGGTGCATAGCCTCTCGTTAACCGGACGGAAATTGATGATTGCAATCATGTGCTTGCTTCATGCTTCGTGCTTCATCATGTGCTTGCCTTTCAAAAATTATTGAAGCGTCGATTGGTTTTGCGAATACGACAACATTTGTGTGCTTTTTTGGGCGGTGGTTACCACCGAACATTGGTTCAGTGGTAGTGATTCAATTTAATTTCAAATTTCAATTTCAATTCAATTCAATAGAAACATTACAAACAAACATCGAAAGCTCAGTTGGCAATTTGTTTTTTAAACCGTTGTTGTTCTATCGTATTATTCTAGGCAGTGCTAAAAAATATGATATTCGATGTACCCGTCACTGGACCATATGCGGAAGGCGCATTCTTAGTAGTTGAACGTGAAATGCAAAGGGCAAACCTCATCTCAATGTTTATCAAGGTGAGAGCTAAACATATTTAACATACGTTTTGTGAAGCTCAGCATATTTAACAGACGTTTCAGTTTTACACCCTCAACATACAAACATTCTCTATCTCTCTCTTGGCAGAATTTTCGCTTTTATGATTTCGAGGGCAAGAAGTGTGTGGTGCAGATCTTTAACAATATGCTTAAAAGATCGATTGGCGTTCCATCGATTACTGTAAAATATATCTGCAAAAAGCCTAAAATCCTTCTTAGACTCATGGCCGGGTAGGTAGCAAATTAGCAATTACAACAAACTATCTCCTAATTGTTTCTTTTCTTTAAGCTACGAGAATGAGGAGAATGCGCACGACTGTCACTCGATGTTGAGCGAGTGCACCCGTTACCAACAACTTGCCAAGAAAATGTTACATTCGGAAGCGTTCTTCAACCTTTTCCGTTACGTCGAGGTCCTCAAGTGCGATGTCTCGTTCGCTGCATTTTCTATGCTCAAGCAATTACTCACAGGCCACAAGCGCCTATGCGCTAAGTTTCTTGAGCAAAACTATGACGTAATGTTCACGCATTACAAACAGTTGCTTAGCTCGGAGAACTACATCATACGGCGCGAAAGTGTTGCGCTGCTTAGCACACTGCTAGACGATTGGCACAACGTGACGGTAAGTTTACACACTTTTACTCTTGTTGAAGGGCGCTTGCACTATTAATTCAACTTGTAAATATATTTCTGTGGGTGATTAGATTAAGAGGAAATATATTAGCGATCCAGACAACCTCCAACTAATTGTGAACATGCTAAGCGAGAAACATCGTTGCGTACCGCACAACGTGTACGACGTCTTGAAGGTAAGAAATGCCAGGCTTCCCTGAATAATCTGTGGACCGGTTAAATTTGCAAACACTCTTATGCAAATCTTCCCGATGTTATCTTTGCAGCTGTTTGTGACTAATCCGGACAAGCCAAGACCAATAATTGACATATTGGTGCACAACCGAGAGAAGTTGAATCATTATATATTTCAGGTCACCACCGATCGCCCAGAAGATGCTCAGCTAGTCGCCGAAAAAATTGGGTTGATCATAACTATCACGTATCTGACATCGGATTAAGAGATGGGCATCTGGCACATTCAGCCTGATTCAATATCACGCAATATCCAAGGCCAGGGAACAGGCAATATCCAAGGCCACCTTTTCTTCCTTTAAGCATTTTCGCCACTTTGGTTTCAGCGCAATTCATTGAAATTGAAAAACAATTTTTAAAACACTCAAACCAAGTTGATAATATCCACACCAAACACAGATAGGCTACATATGTTTCACATTAGGGCGAAAATAATCAATACGAAATTCTAAACTAAACCATGCTGAACAGATCGATACCGATTTAGAGAGGATAAAAAGAGGTGCATTAAAACACGACTTCAAAATTGTATCTACGATTCGACGATGATCAATTAATAATTTAAGCAGAAATGAACAACATTACAACGCCAGTCACGTTTTGTTGTCATTTATTACTTCATAACTTACTATAAAATTGTATAACATCATATTATTTTTAACATTCATTTCAATGGCATTTTTTAGTATATAAAATAAATCATTTTTACCGCAACGTAGAGTGATGATCTAATCTTCGCTGATGCATAACAGCTTGTTCATAACATGAGTATCATAACTAATTAGTAGCCACAACTACCTAGGAAAGGCATTATGTACTCAAATGAAGAAGAATGAGGAAAAATATGTAACTAACAAAACAGCAGCAAGGATTCGCATGTTCTTAAGCACAATAAAACCAGCTTGATAAAACTTTGCACCTCGAAGTAGAACTTCTTCGTCTTTGGCCCTCGGTCGTGAAAAACAATTCTTCATCTTACCCGGCAAATACAGCTGTCGAGCGGATTAAGGCAATGTTAATGTATGTTGCTTGCTTTAACGTTGTCTTTTTACGGGCAGGGTGACAGCAGACGATTGACAGACAAGACGAATCCGAACCTGAAGTTACTGTGAGCGTTTGTTCATTTAGCAAACGATTTGGCAATGGTGGGATTTTTTTCGATCTGGGATATAATAACATGTTTGCAACGCTAAATAGATATGAATTCCAATGTTTCACGTAAACCGTCATTGATAGTAAAAAGTTGTGCAAGTAGTTGATGGGAAACGTGTTGAGAAAACTAAACGATGTATTTTTGTATTTATCATATTCAAGTACTCACAGAGAGTCTGCGTTTGTATTGTTTCCTTAATCTTGCTTTCTTCGGTTGTTAATTTCTTCTTGGGTTTGCAAGAAAATGCATTGGAGGTTGTTTGTTGTGCCTGTACCGAACCGTTGATTTCATCGGAGAACATAATTTCCTGCAGTTACTGCGAGGAATGCTACCTGACACCGCCCATTTACTGAGGTCGTTGATGTGTAACACTGTAAAAAACTATGTGACCTCATCAAAGTAAATGGCTCTTCGACATTTCCACCGATACTCACAGGCACTGGCCCGGCATCCTCACCAAATCTTAATACAACGGATATTTCGCGTGGACTCACAGAACATCTGTATTAAGCTAGCTTAAACATAAACAAACACCAATTTTAAGGTGTTTATGATGATTATGGTTTTACAAGTGGGATTATTAACACTTTCACACCCCCGGGCTTTCACGCCGGGATCTCTAAGGCGCCTACATAAGATGGGCGTACGAGGAAACGAGGGAAGCGAAGGTCGTTGAAGCAGCCGCAGAGAGGATACTGTTTGGGATGAACAGGCGAACACGGAACAAAACGAACTGAAGAAGGACATTTCGGACAGCATGCCGTCGATCATAATAATGATGATGATATAATGATCGACTGCCTGTTGTTTGATGTTGGGATAATTTCTGAAAGAAGTTGCAAAACATAATTTTCACTCCACCTCAAAAATGTCTTTGAAACATAATTTTCATATATTTAAATCAATCAATATTACGAAAAAGATCAAAATATGATAGTACAAATATTTTCTTAAAAACTGTTTACCCATCCCATCTGAGCTGTCGTCGGCTTGTCTGATGTTTTAAAATTTAACGTACCAATAGAAGTATGTTTACTTTTGTCTAAGATATATTTTTTACAGTACAGTTCATGTAATTATATACACACATATATTTTCCTTGTTTTAATCTTAGAAGAACGGACCGGGCCGTATTTTTCACTTTTTCCATAAACTTTATTCCATTTTATTTATTTTCACAGCACAGACCTGGTCGTATATTCTATTGCTATTTTTTACATCTATCTTTTATAATTTTTAATGCATGTCTGATGCCGAAAGCAATAGCACTTCCTTCGGCGTGCAGAGACCCAATCCCACGGATTCAAATTAAAAAAATGAATTTAAAAGAATTTAAATTGATCTGCGCCTGTTGACTCTTTCGTGACAGTGATCATGCCAGAGGCAATGCTGTGAATAAAGAAACTCATTAGTACATTCAGCTTAGTGTTAGAGTCAAAGAAGACTTACATTATCGACATCCAATCGCGTGGGACAGTAAAAAATAATGTCATTGAAAAGTACACACTACGGGAACAGTTGAAAGAGCGTCTTGTTGCACAGCATGCAATTCCCCAAGTCTAATTCCTGGCGCTCAGCACGGATCAAATCCTCCGGACGACCAGGTACGTTGGGCATTTTCTGGAGCGATAGATTATTGTTCCTTGTTCGATAGACGGGTATGGGAAATGGTCACAGAGAAGGTCTATGCTTTTGTGTCAAGGAACTTTTCTCTAGATTTTTAAGGGGTTTATAAAACAAGAAAATATCGTCATCTATAAATATCACTCTACTCCATGCCGGGGTCACTTTACTCACCACATTTCATGCCGCGGCTATCGACTACTCTATGTCAACGGTGAGTAATCTTTTGGCTAGTATTACTAATATCACTTATTTTCTAAAACTGATACATGTTACTGATCGGGTTTGCCCGACCCGATTTAATATTTTCGGAAAGAAGTAGAAGCATCGAGAAACTTAAGATTCGGGTGCCTGAAGACTGGCCATCATTTACCGGAGTGACAAAGAGCGGGACAGATAGAAAAAAGAGCGGAAAAGGGAATACAATTGATCACATTACAATACTTCGAAGGCCATCGGTTCTTCGGCCGACTTGGCGGCCGTTAAAATTGGGGATCCGTCTCGAGAGGTGGGGGCTTGAAAACTTTGATGCTGCCGAGGCGTCGATATTAACAACCCATCCGTCTGTCCCTTTGAGGTTTTTTTCGCGAAAACTAATCAAAACTTTAACCACGTGAACGCTGACCCGACCATATTTTATTTCGGTGTGACACCACTGACCAAGGTCATTGTCATAAAAATTCTGCGTTTCTGCGAATGAATGCTCCATGTGCGTAGTCGTTCGTCTCTTTCGTGTGATAGATTATTCAAACCCTTTTTGCGAAGCGTTCAGAAATGGCAATGGTTCCACGGGGGTACAACATTCAGGAGGAAGCCGGCACCTTTCATGTTTCGGGCAACAAAGGACACGCAGACGTCCGAGTGCCAGGAGCACTCGGAAGGGTGGGATGTTGGCCCCCATGAGACGCACCTTCCGAGCCATCCAACGTTCTCAGAAAACGCTGAACCCCATTGAAATCGTTGATTGCGTTTTCTAATTTGCACAAAATGGACCATTCGTCATAAAAGTTTGTCGTGATGGGCGCATAAACTTTCATTTCGCTATCAGCATAATGCTTAGAACACGGCAGTCGAGAGTGAGCGGTTTCAGGGAAAAAGAGAAAAGCCTGCGCGATGATCTGCTGGATGCTGATGTTTCTATTCTTATGCACCGCTCGATGAGTCGAACGTATGATTTCTTATTTTGTCATATCGATAGGGCTTCTCCAAAAAACAGTAAAGGGACAAAAGTTTGCAGCACAAAAACTTCCCGTTCAATTTTCCATTCCGTGCTTTACAATCTCTGCGCTTAAATAATGAAAACCCGGGCGGTACACATTCGAACGGTTCCTATAATAACGTTATCATAAAAGGCGATCACGCGCGACGTTAAGTTGAGTTGATTCGCTTCCCAGCGAACAGCAATCGACGCGTTAACAATATAGGTTGTTAAACCACAACCATCCTAAAGAAACAAACGGATCAATAACGATGGCTGACAGGCAATCATCGCAGCTCACGGTGAGCATCGTCCAGCGAAGGGTCATGATGCAAGGGTGAGTCATCCAGCTTCGAAGATCGATGCTCTCCAACCGTGAGCGTGAGCGACTTGGTCGTGAAGCTTGCATCTCTTTCAGCGAGTGAGCCGTGAGCAAGAGTGAATAGCCGCGTGCAACATCGAATGTGCGAAACGAACAACAATTCGCGAGCAACAACACAGGGCAATGGTGCGTCATCGGTGCGTCTTCGGTGCATCGATCAGTATCGGCAGGAGCTTCCGATTGAGTGCATTTCGTGTGTAACTGTAACGAGTAAAATAGTGCATTTTTGAGCAAACCGAAATGGGACGTCTACTTTCGGCACTGCTTCTGACGCTCCTTCTGTGCGCCTACGCCCTCCAGGACAACGGTAATCGACCGAAGGAGGATTGCCCCGATAGACTGCCGCAGCACTGCCTCGATCTGAGTCCTCGAAATGGCTCGGACGATTACCTCGAGAAGGTGAGTTGTACAATCTTTTTTCACACGCCTGTCACTATGTGTGATGTGTGCTATGTGTTTGGTATGCGATGTGTTGTGCTATGTGCGATGCGTTTCGACGCTTCATTCCAGGTTACGGTCTGCGGGACAAAAACCCTCGCCAAAATGTTTATGTTGTTGCATCGCATAAATTCTCCTCTCTTGTGAAACACCGATAAGCTGAGGCCAAACGAAGCGTAGCGTAATGGTTTTGGCATGTTAGATTAATGCCAAGCTTGGTGCGCTTCTGTCAAAACATATATATTTTTTTTGGTCGATTTCATTTCATTCATACATATCCCAAACGGGCACCACGAATGGCCTTCCTGCGGCCTGGCCAGTGAGTCTGCCTTTTCGTTACCCATGATAACGCAGTGGGAAGGGATCCACACTAACGATTTTTTTTTGTATTAAACTTGAAACTTTATTTGACATGAATGCTTGATTACATAAAAGTGCAAAGATATTCCACATTAGGACTGCAGGTATTTTATTAATTTATTAATTATTATTGTATTAATGTAAGGTAATGTCCGATGTTTGCCGCTCTTTTCGCGTCCTTAATATTTCTAGCCACATGGCGCAGGAAAATAGTAGCACAACTAAGGAGCCTGTCGATGGGAACGATCATTACCCGTTTCCTCTTAGTCGTAGAGCCCAGATACATGCCTACCATAGTCCCTATCCGTTCCAGACATCTAACATTACTTTTCCCGGAAGCATTCTAACGCGTAACTGAACCACCCCGTTTAGGTGGAATTCAAAAGCTCAAAATTTTATGTTATGAAATCGGCGATCCGATTCGACACTTTGTCTAGTAATGCCCTCTTGTCTGATTCCCGTGCCCTAGATAACTTCGGTCGGGGGGATGATAGGAACCTGGCACTTAAGCGAAATCATCAGTCACGACGGCCACGAGGAAGGCGAGATACTGTACAGCTCCTGCGGAATTCTTCACCTGGAAGCCGTTAACAAGCCAGCCGGTGGCACGAAATCTCGCACCGAGGAAGCAACCCAGGATCAAGGACGCTGGCGCATGCGTTACGTGCGGCTGATGTTGGGCGAAGAGAACATCACGCTGAGGTACACGATGGCGTACAATAATACTCGTCCCGAGTTCTGGATCTGCTCGACGTCCCGAACCGGGTTGAAATACAAATCATTGCCGGGAGTGATGCAGGTGGTCAAAGCGACGGACCAGCAACTGGTGCTCACGTTCTGCCACTCCAAGCCGGAAGGGGAGCTGTTCACCGTCATTCTTTCGCGCGTCCCAACGATGGGGCGTTCGACGCAAGTAAGCCACATTCGACACGTGCGACGGCCACGAGGAAAAACTAAGTTCCCTTCTCTCTCTCTCTCTCTCTGTTTTCTGCAGGAAATTCGGAGCACCCACAATCTGCTGCGCCAGCGCGGTCTTCCAATCTACTCAATTCGCAAGATGTGCAGCAACGGGACCGCCGGCCCTGCCATGAGGGGCGCTTTGCTCCACGTGCTGCCAATGCTGACCGTCCTGGTGGTGTGGCTACTACGAAACATTGAGATTGGTGCGCAGATTTAATGAGCAGAAGGGGCGCGCACTACTTTTACCCTAATTTTCATCCGTGAAGCTTCATAAATAATCAATAATAATAAAACTTGCTTTCTTCCAATCGTAGACGAGGCGTGCGTTGGTTGGTGAAAATAAAGCAATCATATATTGGATCGAAACTCAACTGTAGCTTGTTGCGTCACTCTCTAGTTCGAAAAGTCCGCCCTTGGAGCTTGGTACCTAGAAGCACTCATTTGCGCACCTTCATTACCTGGAGACGTTCTGCCTGTTTGTTTCAATTTTGTTTCACCAATTTGCTGGCTTCAATTTTAACAACAAAGTTTTGAGGTTTATCAACATCTTCGCGAGTGCTTGGAAGTGAACTCTATTTCTAATTCGCTTGCGTTGTCGCTCTGCGGTGGTTGCTGACGAAGGTTTCCGTTGCCGTCTCCGTTCAGCGGATGTTAAACTGCGGATGTCTCAGATTGCGGCGTCGAGGCGCTGTCGTCACGGATTAACCGGATGGTCCACAAGTCACCGCCGAGTTTGGATGAGCTCATTACAGACGTGTCTCGAACTGAATGCTTCTGGTGACAAGCCATGCTTGTACACGGCCATTAAGACATGGGGCTTAGGAAGAAAGCGAGTCCTCTTCGAATTCGAGCGAAATTCGTCTTACCGGTGAGCAATTTTTCTGAGCTGAAAGTTTTTCAGCGTCTCATATCGCAATGCCATGCAATATGTCTTTATGTTATTTTTCCAAACACATTTTCTGCGATGCGTAAGCTAAACTGTGTTAAATTAGATAAAAAGGGTACCGCTGGTGAGTAGATGGTAGAGATGCTGACGATTGGAGAATTGTAATAATTAAAACACGACCAGCGAAAACAATAGCCAATATCAATTTTCACAACCTATTAAAATAAATAAAAGAAAGCGCAAATAAATACACAAACACTTTTGCCGAAATAAATTTGTAGGTAGTTCTTTGACATCGAATAATTTGCCGACGGAATTCAGTGAAAATGAATGAAAATGAAATGAATTCATCACTTTGAAACGGAGCTACAGTGCAGACAGGAACATACAGGAATACCAAAACAGGGCGCCCGAAACATGGTGATGTTAGTGTGATGAAAAAATTTAATTGCTTCCACTCAACATACTTTGCAAGCAATGCAAATGCCAGAGACGCTGTTGTGAACAAAAGAACCATCATTAGTCCTACAGTCACTGTTGCACAGTCAATGTAAGCCTTACACTAGAGGCATCCATCACGATAAGACAGTCAGCAAGATTAGAATTAATTGTTCTACACTGACGGCACACTTGAAAAACATTTCCGTGGCACAGAACACAATTCCATCGTTGGAGCCACTGATCTAGGACCGATGGATCCTGAAAACTTGGCTTTTCTTTCCTTGATCCACGGTTTGGGGCGCACATCTTTCGCAAATCAGCAGAAACTGCTCTCGTCTAAGGTCTAAGGATGAGAAATGACCGCGAACAGTAAGCTGTGCCTCTCGGAAGGGTTTCATTGTCGACGGAGAGAATGACAGAGAAGTACGCTATTCTAAACCGCAACTAGCGCGATAGCAATATATATGTAATTCTGCCATCCTGTTTTATACAGGGTGGTCGAAAAGCGTGCCCTATTTTATTTGTTTATAAAAAATGACTTAATATTTTTCGATGCTTGAACTTTTATTTGAAAGATCAATTCATGCCATTGATGTATAAAATACAACTTCGGTTGCAGAAAATTGGTGAATATCACAAATTTATTTCCAAAGTGCTAGGTCGTAAACTCAAATTAAGAATCAACCTTTCAAATAAATGTGTAAGCATCGAAAAATATTCAGCCGTTTCTGTTGCATAACGAAATGAAAACAAGAGCGCTTGTTTGGACACCCTGTACATGATTTCTAAGGCTTGGTGCATGATTATTGTGAGATTCGACTTCATCTATTTTATGCCCCTGTGGGCAATTATCAGCGGCTTGCAATCGCCCGATGCAAAACGCAGCCTCCGGTGGCACTAACACGCCGTAACGCTCCGTAACGCTCGATTCATTCATCACGACGTCGACACGTTGGTATATAAACTTTCTTCAGTGTTGGTAGGGGGGGACGCAACTGGCCGCTCGTCGCGATGTGTTGGTGCGAAGCAACAGTGGCATGGCGGAGTCGTGCGAATTTCTTTTCGATTACACTAACACAACAGCAGCACTGAGCTGCAGCTGTAAGGGCAAAAGTCGGCCAGTTAGTAGCTGGCGTTCAAACCGTTCAAACCAAGGAAGCAAATTTTTGCGTTGACCAACGAGCTGTTCAGTAGTTTTCTGTTCTGTTTGTTCTGTGTGACGTGAAAAATAAAAAAATCAAAGTCAATCAAAGCTTGAAAATTTGGAAATGAGTTGTTCACACCAGAGCTATCACACGTTATTCGGGACGTTTGGCCCAAATAGCGACGTATGGATCCATGGGGGCGGATTGCTGTCGGTTGGAATCATGCATACTCGGATGCAGCTGAAGGCGCCAGAACACCTGATCCAGGAGATCGAACAGGCCATCACGAGCGGAGCCAAGTATCAGAAGTGAGTTATACTTGCATCTTTCTTTCTTTCAATCATTTTCGCTTTCGCACCGTCTCCAGAGGGTCTGTTTGCTAGTTGAGGAAATAATTTGAGACGGTGACACATTCTTTCACACTTTTCTACAGGGTGGCAACGAGAAAGTGATACACTCAGTCGAGTGTCCTTCTTTTTAATTTTCGCAGCTATACGTGGTCTGATCAAAAATTTTCGCGAATTTTGAATTTCCGCGGGCAACTTCGGACCGTAATCAAACACAAAGGTGAATAATTTGAATTGAATGAAATATATTGTAAGTTGACTACTGTAACATGTTATTAAAACAGCTAGAAGAGAAAAAAACAAAATATTCTTTTTGTTATGACATAATGTAAGTGTATAACTTTCACGTTGCCACCCTTTATTATGTTTGTTGTACACGCACTATGTTGAGTTCCAGTACATTTATTCCGTGTGTGAGATTCTTTCGAATCGACTGGGTCTTAAAATTGTGTTCAAACGACGACGTGTTCCGAGCACAGCCGTGGCGTCTCCTTCTCCTCCCGATTGGTAGACGCAATAGTTTTGATACTTTGGCCCTTTCTTTACTTCTTTTTGCCAGTGCTTCCTGTCGAGGGGTAATTCTTTTGTTCTCGGTCTCACAAAACACTACCAACTCGCTCCATGCTCCGTTCCATTCTCGATAATCATTCTGGACCCTT
>NC_071287.1:6088260-6091739 GCF_943735745.2 Anopheles bellator | reverse complement strand
AATTCTTTTGTTCTCGGTCTCACGAAACACTACCAACTCGCGCGGTTTAGACTCGCTCCATGCTCCGTTCCATCCGCGAAGGGCATTTACTGCACACCATATTGGCAGGCAGACAGCATCTTTTCTTCAGGCGTATATGGGATCGTATATTCCATCTAGATTCCTTTTGCTGCGCAAAAAGTGATTTTGAGTGGTCAGTGCCCCACCGATGTTTGTATTCACCACCATTGTCCCCCCTTAGCCACGATATGCGCTTTTCAATATGCTCTGTAGCCATCCAGAAGCCAGCCAGTATTGTTTAAAATACGTTAGCAGTTTCGATTTATGACGCATCAGCAAGACTGTAGTTGCATGTGTGAAGTCAGAGAAACAAACGAGACATAATATCTCATGCCGTTGGTGAAAGAAGTTGGTGTGATGAGTCTGCATACATATGAGTGTACCGTTGGCGTTTTACGTTTGTTTTGCGTAAATGCAACTTTCGCTCTGCACGCCCGGAATGTTCGTTACATTAATATTACCGTGTAACATTTTATTACTTGTCAGCCTTTTCAGGGTTTCTCTTTCCGATATATCCAAATCTTTGATGCCAAATATTTACACCATTTACGTTAGTTGCGCAAACCATGCTAGTTTTAACATTTACGTCTAGCATGTAGCATAGTGAACCGCATTTTCTTCCGGTAGCCATAACTTTGCTTTGCAACTATTACGAACCAACACTGGTTGGTTTTGAAACGAAATTTTGTTTCCGAAACTTGCTATTTTTGTCACTGACAATAGATTGATTCTCAAATCTTTCACAAACAGCACATCTTTAATTTCGATAAGTAGTAAAAACGGCAAGTAGAAAATCATAATTTTTAGAATATGCGAAAAATCGTTAAAAAATCATTTTTTTCATGTTTCAGTTCAGTTCATGAATTCAGTTCCATGGCGTTCAGTTCTTCACTGGTCTTCGGTTGGCAGGTATAAACCTTCGAATCACAGCCCCACAGAAAGAGGTTAGATAAAAATTCGGCATTAATAAGCACGCACAGTTTTCACTGTTGAACGATTATTTTCAATGTAGAGCGCTACAATTTCAGCCCGCTGTTTTACCGTAAATTGATTCATGGCGGAAACGGCATAGACAAAAGTTTCACAATCTTCGGAGTTATTCAACATGAGTTGGATCGTGAATTGGAAACACCCTGTGGTTATACTACTTAAAAAAACTGGAAAAGAGTTTAAAGATGGTATGGAATGCTCGTTTCTCGTGTGCAAAGGTTACGCTCGTTAAGCAACCACACCCGCCGCCAAAGAAAAATAATTTCGTTTCAATCAAACACAAACGTGATGTAAGGAAACTTTTTCAGAGGCTGTTATAATTGTGTATGTGTTAATTGTAACAAGTACAGTTAACTCATTGATGTTAACTGGACCACAATTAATCTCTGAGTCTAAGCTAGTAGCATCGTTACAACATTCGCTGATAGAGCAACGACGCTCGTCACTGTCACGCAGCAGGGGCCATAGTTTCGATTCCCGATACCAGCGTGACCCGGGGGCTGCTAACAACCCCACCGTTAAAACCGATCTGTGTTACAGCGAGCATCAGACTGCTCAGTGGTTGTTGCCTAATAATAGTAATAGCATCGTTACGTGTATCGTAATATATATTCTGCGTTTTGTCCTAATTTTTCTCATCTACTCGGGATCAGGCAACCAGAACCAAGGCGAACTCTTAAAGACAGACTAACTCAGACCAACGTTTGTATTCCAATTCTACGATCACTTCCAGCCAACTGTACTTGAAGGATTATAACCAGCACAAAACTGCAAACTTCAACGTTCAGGATGTAAGACAGAAGCAAGCCCGACGAAACATTGAAAACGAAATCGCTGTGATGGTGCTCTGCTCCAGCTCCGATCACATCGTGCGCCTGCACGACATATACGAGCCCAAACCAAAGGAGGGAGAAGATCAAAAACAAAAGAGCCCGCCGATCTTTCCGGTACTCCGCATGGAACGGTTAGTAAAGCAAATAACGGCACAACGAGCAGCAGCTAACTATAACCACACGTCTTGTTCCAGTGTTGGTGACGGCATCACCCTGCAACAGCTGCTCGAAAAGGATGGGAAAATGTCAGAGTACCTTGCCAAATCCTGTATCCGCGATATTCTTCGTGCCCTCAGTGATCTCCACAAGCTGGGCATAGCCCACCTTGACCTTTGGCCGCAAAAGGTGTTGCTGGTGAACGGCTGTATCGGAGGTACGTGAAACAATCATTCCAAGCGAACGCTCGATAGACGCGCGATTACACGTGTTGACATTTTGCCGCAGGCGGCGTGAAGCTGTACGGTTTTCGCCTCGCCCGAATGGTGCAGCGGGGTACTTTCACCAACCGTGTACTGACCGTCAACACCGACTACAAAGCACCGGAGATTTTGCAACTGCGACCGGCGTCTCTTGCGACGGACATCTGGTCCGTCGGCGTGATGGCCTACGTCATGCTGATGGGGACCTTACCATTCCGTGGTCCAACTTACAATCATACGCTAATGAACATGGTGGAACATCCAAATCCAACAGGTTGTCCGTCGAAATTTGCCGACCGTCTGAACGGTCGAATGTCACCGGAGGCGATCGATTTCCTCGTGCAATGTACCATCGTCTGTAATCCACGGTGAGCCGAGTGCTCAAATACAGTCACGGTGTCACTCAACAAATGTTTCGTTTTGATTTTGTTTGCAGCAATCGTCTGACGGTCGCACAGTGCCTAGAGCACCCATGGCTGGCCGCCAACGTTCCCACGGAGCACTCGATGCTGCTTACGCTGGCGGATGCATGCGAAACTGCCCGTTACCAACAATCGCGCCAAGAACTTAGCCCAGTGGGCGGATTCTCCAAGCTGCGTGAGCTGGCGGATGTCTGCTCTAGTTTTTTAGCTGCCAGTGAGCAACCACCGTGTGACCCAGTGACCACTGAATCGGCTGCAGAAGGCGAAACGAGCTCTCACGGTATGTCTGGCAGACCTCATAACAAGCGAACACACGACCAAACGACCACGGCCGAGCAAAGGAAACGCCGCCACCTGCACGTGGAGTAAGGGAAGGGCGAGTTTTGATTCTAACGTATTACCGATTTGCTTATTTCCATGATATAATATTAACAGCAAATGCTGGGCTGTTCAACAAGTTTCTACGATGCTCTTGTGACCCATACGGTTCCTGCAAGAAAAAGGATTTTTCTTACCGGGTTGTTTTTTCACAAATTTTCCCCTTCAACGGGCCTTACAACATGTTACAATAATAGTTGAAATATCGTGTCTCTGTCCAAAATTGGTCAAACAAAAACATTTCTAAATCAGTCATACATTTTATTAAAAAATCAAGTAATGTTAACCGACGGGGCACCAAATATCGAACCACGAAACCCCCAAACCGTTCACTTGGTAGAATTTTGATCCTAATGTTCTACCGATTTGCTTATTTC
>NC_071287.1:5952094-6078260 GCF_943735745.2 Anopheles bellator | reverse complement strand
CAAGAAAAAGGATTTTTCTTACCGGGTTGTTTTTTCACAAATTTTCCGCTTCAACGGGCCATACAACATGTTACAATAATAGTTGAAATATCGTGTCTCTGTCCAAAATTGGTCAAACAAAAACATTTCTAAATCAGTCATACATTTTATTACAAAATCAAGTTATGTTAACCGACGGGGCATCAAATATCGAACCACGAAACCCCCAAACCGTTCACTTGGCAGAGTTTTGATCCTAATGTTCTACCGATTTGCTTATTTCCGGATATAATATTAGCAGCAAATGCTGGCCTGTTCAACAAGTTTCTAAGATGCTCTTGTGACCCATACGGTTCCTGCAAGAAAAAGGATTTTTCTTACCGGGTTGTTTTTTCACACATTTTCCCCTTCAACGGGCCTTACAACATGTTACAATAATAGTTGAAATATCGTGTCTCTGTCCAAAATTGGTCAAACAAAAACATTTCTAAATCAGTCATACATTTTATTAAAAAATCAAGTAATGTTAATCTTATTAATCTTAATAATCTTCGTTAATCTTATTTCCATGATATAATATTAGCAGCATATGCTGGGCTGTTCAACAAGTTTCTAAGATGCTCTTGTGACCCATACGGTTCCTGCAAGAAAAAGGATTTTTCTTACCGGGTTTTTTTTTTGACAAATTTTCCCCTTCAACGGACCTTACAACATGTTACAATAATAGTTGAAATATCGTGTCTCTGTCCAAAATTGGTCAAACAAAAACATTTCTAAATCAGTCATACATTTTATAAAAAAATCAAATAATGTTTAGTTTTGAAAGTTCGTTTTATACAGAATATTTTTAAAGAAATCATTCAACTCTCCGTCTTAAATAATGCCGGATTTGCCGGACCTTTCCTTTGATCAAGCTTTGCACCGTTCTCTTGGCCGCTTTCTTTGCTGCAGAACGCCGGTTGTTTTAAGCTCCATCTCACTGACATCTGTTTTACGGGTCTTTTTGAGGTTTCGGTTGATGATGTCCCAATGGTTTTCGATTGGGCAAAGTTCTGACGTGTTGGCGGGGTTCATGTTTTGGACACCACCTGGACGTTGATTACGGCATACCGCTTCATGGCATTTTTCCCATATTTACAAGATGCTAAATCCATCTAAAACAGAAAAGAACCTTTGCACTTTTTTAGGAAAGGCAAAGACGTTTATTTAGGCACCCTCGGACACAAATTTCCTGGTTGATGGTCCCGATCGCGATGTAAATGCCACTTTTTAAATCATACGAACAGATAGCCTGCCATACGAGATATTACTTTGCGAATTTCGACAGCTTTATGTTCTTACAAAATCTCTACTACCTTTCTTCTTTCACTTTCCATATAGTATTTCTGTCCAAGAATCTGTTTAAAGACGCCATTTCCAAAAATGAAGGACAAATTTCAAATTCGAGTAATATGTATGATACTACACAAAAACATCTTTAAAATGAGAGGGGTACAAGATTTTTTTATGCACTATGAAAAATTATGCGTCAGGTTGAAGTTGACCAATTTTTGACAGGCACACCCTTTTCAATAGAGAGCAGTAAAATGTGCCTGGCCAATAAAATAGTTAAATCTGTGAATAAGGCAAATTTTAATGAATTCACACGGTTTACACTTTTGCTACTATCAAAAGTAAATATTTTATTTCAAAATTAGTCAGTACAGGCTGGTCCAGACGCTACAATAATCGCTACGATAATCGCTGCTCATCGTAGCGTTCGTAGCGATGCATCTTAGCGTGTGGACCGGCCTTAACCCATGTATCTACCGTTGTTTTGAAGCACTTTATGCACCCTTCTTGGCAGCGAATCGACCAAATCCTGATAAGTGTTTACTGGAATGAATACCATTCCTGTTTGCCACTTTTTGCCACAATACATCTGCGTTTGAAAAATATTGTCCAGCCAGAAGTCACCATACAGAAAATTCGGAACATTTTACAATTTTTCTTTGAAAAAGGCGAAAATTCAAGCTAGGCTTCTCAAATCTCGCATGGTTTTTATGCTACCGATACTCTAACAGCTAGAGCTAGGTGCCATTTTGGTTTCGTTTACCCGGTTCGGTTATTTTTTATGTTAAAGATGCACCTCGCAGAGGCAGACCCGCCATCAAAAATGTCGATAAAATCACATAAATAATCCAAAATTGGTCAGCATTTTAGTAATCAGAGCATTGAGCAGGACTTAGTTTTAAGCCATTTGCGCAAAGCTGAATTCACGAAGAAGCTCGATGTTTGGGCGCCACCCTATTTACACCAACAAACAAGATGGCTCGAATTACCATCTGGCCAAAATTATCGTGGTCTAAGCGTGATGAAACAGTATAACCAGTGGTCAAACCAGAACTAACAATCGAACAATATGTACGATTCTACCAAAAACATCTTTAAAATAAGAGGAGGTCTACAAGATTTGTTGATGCACTTAGATACGAACTCATGTCGGAGCCGAAGTACCCAGATTCACATCCCATTCTTTAGCCGTTCTTTATTCATGATTGCGTTCCTTATTATTGATTGCGTTATTGCAGATTGCGTTCTTTATTACAAACTACGGCCAAACAGGCTACGATTGACATGTAAGGTTACGGGCTTGAACTGAAATTGACAATGTGTGGGTGAGCAATCCGTCGATTCGGACGGCAGCGAAAATTGCACTACATTTCAGTACTTTAATTTATGCATTTTTGGTACTCTATCCCAATAAACGGTGTCTATGACATGCTATGGTAGCCCCACAAGTTGTTTTTATTTTGATACGTCTGCTCTGCCGAACGAACGTGCAATGCGAGTTACAGATATTACAGTTATTCTTGATACGGTCGCACATACTCGTATGCAGGATATTGATTAGTGAATATGTTTAGCCAGCTGCAGCAACTGCTGCGAGTTTTCGCTGCTTATTAGTGCGCCGTGTCAGTGCCAAACCGTGCCTTAGAAAGGTGCTCCAATTCGGCTATTTTTGGAGTGATACGTAAATTTTGGATTACGATAATTAAATTTTGGTGGTAATTTTGGCAACAGCAAAAAGTCACATACGGTGGATACAGATTTAGCTAACAGCAGATCGGCGACGAGCTAAAACACGTCCAAGCAAGGCAGCAGTCAGCACCGTAGCAACACAACTCGAGCAGCACACCTAAACGATTCATGACGGGGACAACGTTACGTTGCTACTCGAGTTTCACTACGCGTTTGCCGGGCTTCGGGCCGGCTTCTAAGCATTGGTAGCCCTGCGCCGATGCGCAGCACCAGCAGCTCCACGGCAAAGGTGAAACACGCCAGCGCCAGACCAACGGTCAGTAACAGGTAGCTGCTGCTCAGGTGCGTGAGCTGCAACACCTCCGCCTGGCCACTGGCGGCAGCGAGGGTCGGCACCAGGAAGCGCGTATCGAGGTTTTCCGCCGTCCAGCGGGACATGAAACCGGTGGCCAGGATGCGGCGAATGTACCAGTTGAACCCATCCACCAGCGGGCTGGAGCGCTTGAAGTACGCACTGAAGTGAAAGGTCAGCAGCTTCTCGTCCGCCGTCCGGAAGTTGACCACCGACCGGTCCCGCTCGTTGAACTTGATGATCTCTTCGCGCGTGTACGCCACGGCGATCCGCTCGCCGCTGGCCAGGATACGTTCGAGCAGCCGCTCGCCCTCGGACGCCTCGAACAGGACGAGGGTGTCACCGGGCAGCTCGGGCGTCGAGCTCGAGGACGGGCCCTCGAAAATCCGGTGGTACAGCCACTCGGTCATCGCGAACCGGTATCCGCCCGCCAGCATCACCCGGATGCTGCTGATGTCGTCCAGGGGGGTCGCCGCAGTCAGGTAACCCACTAGCGAGCCCTTGTAGCACTCCCGCAGCAGCGTCGAGTGGAGGATCCAGAGCACGAGCAGGAAGCGCGTTAGCGAGCGGCGCGGCAGCACCGGGAGCGAGTCTCCAATCAGGGCTCGCCAAACGTCCAGCGCCAGCCGGACACCAGCGTGGCGGCGCTGGAGCAGCCCCCAGCCGCACCACACTGCCGCCAGCAGCAGCTCCGTGCCGACCAGCAGCCAAATGGGCCAGCGAAATGGTTGCAGTAACCGCCCGAACCCTGTCTGCGGTGCGAGCCCTTCCCGCACGGCCAGTACGATGTCACTGAAGTAGTAGCTCCGCGATTGCGTCGTCCTGGACAGGAGCTCCGGGTACGGGAGATACCCACCGAGCGTCAGATGCGCCGTCCCGTCCAGCAGCAACTTCATCGCCCCGTCCGCCGTCCCGTTGGCGTAGATCCGGCCCCAGACCTGACCGTCCGGTGGCTGGACGATGATGGGCGTGAAGTTGAGCTTGACGGCCAGCAGCTCCAGCAGGTTACCCTCGATCCCGGACAGCTGTGGCCGACCGCCGACCACCGACGGCGAGTGGTCGGTGAACTGCATGAACGGGACGCGCACGAAGCTCGAGATCCGGAGCGGGCAGCCGTAGAAGTTGCGCCCAAACCGGACGTACAGCGGCTGGGTGGAACCCTTACGCGGACCTTGCTGTTGCTGCTGCCACTGCTGCTGCAGTCGGCCATTGACGCACCGGTCGACTACCCGGGGCCGGATACACTCGCAGCACCCATCGGCCCCGTACGGCCGGTAGGTGTACAGATCGATGCGGCTCCCGGCACTCAGCCCGATGAGGACGTTGTGGATACGCAGATTCCACAGCTCCTGCATCGTCCGCCGAATGTCCGGCTCCGTGTGGGCCGGAGCGGGCAGCAGCAGCAGAAAGTACCCCCGGAACTCGACGTTCTTCGTCACCAACCTCGGTACGTACTCGTCCGTGAACTGGGCCAACGAGTCGAGCACTATCAGCACCAGGTTCCGGTAGTTGAAGTCGGTGGTCGTCTCGTACGGTGCCAGGTTCACGGTGAAGGAGCTCCGGCGCTGCATCAGCCGGGGCAACAGGCGGTCGAAAAGGTCGCGCTGGAACCGGGCCCCTGGCTCCCGCTGGAGCGCGAACGCGTTCACCTGATGGCTGACGGTCGGTCCGTACCGCAGTATGACGTCACCGGCACAGGCGGCCCAACGGGCACTGAGCGCCCGGTCCACGGGCGCTGTGGCGAACACAAGCCTCACCATGATCGGCAGTACCAGAGACGCTAACATTGACCCGATGATGTAATCCGGAACACTTGAGGGGCCACACATCCGTCTCCCTTTATTCACTCATCCGAAGCCACGGGCACGGGGTGTGTCTGAGTCGAGTCGAGGGAACTCGGGAACGATTCTCGATTTGCAACCTCGAACGACTAGCATGTCCCGGCGATAGCGACAGGATACTGACGGCAGAAGAACCAATAGCCACCACCAGAAGTCCATTACGAACAAGTCCACCGTGATGGGAATCGAAAAATCGATCAATCCATTACAACCCATTAGCCTGATCAAGGTCGGCCCAGAAAGTGCAGACGTCAGCAGACGTGCAGGGTGCATCGATGCAGTTAATGGACACGCGTGATTACATTGCCGCCGGTCGCCAGTTGTATCTATGCAAAAAAATGAAGGGGGTTTGTAAGTCGAGCTCGTCGAGTACCGTATTTTTCCGTGTATAACGCGCACCCATATTTTAAGAGAAAAAAAATGGAAAAAAAGTTTTTTTATCATACATATTTCAGATATCCAACAAATACCCAATGATAATGATGTACTAGGGGCGTTCAAAAAGTTTTGAAAATTTTGTATTTACGTGGGCTACGTATATCCGATTTTCGATTTTTTGTGGCGGTAGGTTGCTACACATGTCAGTGACTGATGGTGAAAAAATTTTGAGTAATCGGTCAATTTTTGACAACTTTTTTGCTTGGACAAGATTTTTCTCATTGGCGATGCCGTCTTTATCACCTAAATCGTATCGTAGCGTCGTCCTTTCATGGCCTCCTTCAGTTTCCGGAATAAGAAGAAGGCACAGAGGGCCAGATCTACAGAAAACGGTAGCTTTGGCATCATCAGTGTGTTGTTTTGGCCAAAAATTCGAGCAGAAACCACGATTTGTTAGCAAAAGTGCAACAACCAATTTTAGGTTTCCCACAAATCCGGGCGTTTGTGACGGATTGCTTCGGGCAAATTGTGCATAACTATTAGGAAATATTCGTTATTGACTATTCTATCCTTTGGCAACAACTCATTATACACCACGACCCTGTAATCGAAGAAAACTGTTAGCTAAACTGTTTACATTCGACCAAATATGGCTTTTTGACGTCCACATCTTCTAGGCCCTCTGAAAAAAGTTTGAACCATTGATAAGCGCTGCTTTTGGTTTTAGTAGCATCACCATAAGCTACAGTCAACATTTAAATTTCGTCCGAGCTTTTAATTTCGTTTTTTACACAAAATTTGATACAAATTCTTCTTCATCAATTTTTCGGAATAAACAAAAATCGCCGATGGGCCAAGACACGTGCACAGTAAAACAGTTGTTTGCAAAATTTATTAATTATTCAAATTGGCCGAAAGTTTCACCATTAGTGAGTGACGTAAATAGCAACCTAACACCGAAAAAAATTTGAAAATCGAACACTTGTAACCCGAGTAAATACAAAATTGTCAGAACTTTTTGAACGCACCTCGTATTATTCTAAATATTCTAAAGTAGACTAAAGATAAAATGCGTATACATTGCAAAAGACATACTAGTAGTTTACATTTCGTAATAATCTTCAAACTCAGATTCACTGCTGTCTGACAAATTCAGATTCTCTAATTGCTCTTCAATGTACTCCTCATTGTCACTCTCTGAAGAGTCCTCAAAAATTGCGACATCTTCAGATCCATCCATAGTGTTGCTGATGCCACATTTTTTGAATGATTTCACAGCAACATCTGTTTTAACTCCCTGCCATGACTCAATGACGATATCGTAAGGATAATTATATTCCTAACATATGTTTCATTTCATAATTTACTCAATAATACCATAAAATAAGTACCGAAAAAAGTCCATTTATATGTTTAGAGGAGCCAAAATTTTTACTCCCCTTGTATAACGCGCACCCAGATTTTAGAGCTTAAAACATTGGGAAAAAGGTGCGCGTTATACACGGAAAAAATACGGTAACTGGCGTCGAGCAAGTGACGGGGGGGGGTTTTGTACGGGTATTGTGGCGACTACCAGACATAACATTCGACCACCGAGCGCCGAGTCGGCAGGGCCGTCGATTGTCGGTCGGTCTGCAGGACCAGGATGATGTCAATCGCTGTTGCTTTCTGTGACGGTGTGCTTTTTCCGGGCGGCCTCTGCCTCTTTTGTCTGTCCAGTCGACGCCTTTGTGTTCCGGTCGACTAATGAGCCGACGCTAATGCGCTGGAATGGGCGGGACGGTGCGGGCCTTTGATAAGTCTTCAAAATAAAGGCTGATCCGCAAATGAGGTAGCTCATTTGTGCAATGCAGTTAGCCAAGTGGTTACCTCTGGCGGTCGGTGCGTTGCTGGCCGGGAGGACCTCACCGACCGTGCTGCTACAACCAGCCGAGCCCGGTGAGCCTGCCCTAGTGCACGTTGTGGTGCAGGTTCTGAGGGATCACTTTCGGCACCCATTCTATCCGGTGCAGATCTACTGCGGCTGGCTGGACGCTTGCAGTAGGTCCGCCGTGGTGTCCGACTTTCTCGAGCACGTACTTCGCCTGCTCCCCAGCGAGTTCACCGTAGTGTTAAGTACGCCATTGGCTGAGTCTGACGGTGGTACCGGGAGCCCTGCACCGCCGATGCGAAACTTGCTGCTGCTGGAGAGCGTCGGGACCGTGGACAGGATGATGGGCGACTTGAGAAGCGATCCATCGGGGCGTTACCTGATCGTGCTCACGGAAGACGCGGTGGCCAGCGTGCTGGACCGTATCTTCGCGGAACTGTTCGAGCTCAACATCATCAACGTGAACGTGCTGGTGCCCGAGCGGTCCAGGGTGGCAGCGTACACCTATCACCCATTCTCCCCGGGGTTCTGCCGTATCGCAAGGGCACACCTGGTGGCGACCTGGTGGCCATCGAACCCACTCGGCAGGACACGTGTACGCTCGGTGGATCTGTACCCGTTGCGGTTGACTACCTTCCACAACTGCACCCTGCGGGTTGGTTCGTTCGAGGTCAAACCGTACACGGTGCTGGTCCCCAAGGTCGACGGCCACCTGGAGCTGGGCGGTTTCGAGGGGGACCTGCTGCGGTTACTCTCGCAGCGGCTGCAGTTTCGCGTCAACATCACCGAATCGCCCGGCCAGGTCCAGTGGGGTACGATCGGACCGAAGGGTAACAGCACCGGCACGATGAAGCTGGTGCAGGACGAGCTGGTGGACCTGGCGATCGCCTGCATGGCGGTGGACCCGACACGCAACCTGTACCTACAGCCCGGCGCCATCCACTACACCTCGCGGATACTGTTCGCGGTGCCCCAGGGCCGTGCATACACTGCCTTCGAGAAGCTGTTTCGCCCGTTCCGGACAGACAGTTGGTTGGCGCTCGCCGCCAGCCTGGTCGGGGCCGCAGCCCTGGTGATGGCACTGGCCCGCTCGTCCCGACCAGTCCGGGCCATCGTCTACGGGAGTGACGGCGTGCGAATGACACCGCTGCACGCGCTCTACATGTTCTACGGTGGCGCGGTGGCCGCCGTACCGAGCCGCAACTTTGGCCGCACCCTGTTCGCCCTCTGGCTACTGGCAACGCTGGTCCTGCGCTCGCTCTACCAGGGCTCACTGTATCGGTACCTCCAGCGCAGCGCGTACTATCCGCCACTGGTGTCCCTGCAGCAGGTGTACGAGTCGTCCCTCGAGCTGCACATGATCAACATCGCGATGCGCTTCTTCACCGACCGGCCGGAAGTTCGGGCCCGGGCCCGTTTCATACCGCCCGGGCGGGACACGCTCGGGGACATGGTGTCGGGGCTGCTGGACCGGTACGACGACCGGGCCGTCGTCTGCCCGATGGACGTGGTGGCGTACTGTAACCGGCGGACCAAGCGCGCCCAGCGCCGCGCCCGGGTCCACATCACCCGCGAGCCCATCACCCTGTTCCCGGTCACCATCTACTACCACAAGCGGTCGATGCTGGCGGCCGTCTTCGATCGCCAGATCCGCAGGATCGTGCCGAGTGGGCTGATGCAGTTTTGGGTGAGCAACTACGGGGACTACGACTTCTTCGCCGACACCGGCCGCTCCCCGGCCAACGGTCCCCGGCCGCTCACGAACGCCCATCTGGTCGGGGCGTACCAAGTGCTGTTGGGTGCGTACGGATTCGGTTTGCTCGCACTGTTGCTGGAACTGCTGTCCCGACGGGTTCGCTGGCTGAGTCAGATTTTCGATTACTACACCTAGATGTGGCGCGTGGCGGCAAAGGGCCAAACAGTAATGAAATATACGCACTCACCGGGTTGCCCCCGTAAAATCTCCAGTTTCTTCCCAGTGTAGCCGGTTCCCTAGTACTATTGTAGCGCTAGGGTACCACTACTAAGAACGGGCCGAAATTACATTTATCTAGGACATTTACGGTAGCATCTAAAGAAAACCTTCAATGGACGAATTTGATGCACCGGTCCCGCGATAGCACGCGCGTCTCAAAATGTATGTTGCCTCATTCATGTACACTATATTATTATTTTAAATTATGGTCATTCAAATTCACGTTCAAAAGAAAAAATGAAACAAACAAAAACAAAAGAAGAAAAAAAATTCTCATCACCATCCAGCTTGCAGTCGATGAGTGCAGTAGTTTACAAGTCTATACTAACAACATTTACATTTACCCAACTACTTCTTTGACGTACAGAACGCACCTTCGTCTAAACTCCCAAATGTTCTGTATCTGTATTCACTATCTCTTTGGGCATTGAATTAAACCATTGGATACCCTTTACAAATAAAGAGTTGCCGGCAATTCTCGAAGACATCTTCAAAATTCTTGGCTCTTGTGCTCTGCGTGTGTGATGCCTGTGTACATCACAGCCCCTAACTATTCGTTCTCTTAGGTTATTTGGAAGCATACCCTTAACTAGTTTGTAAATAAATATCATGGTCCGATGAACCACCAACTGTTCTACTGATAACTCGATAACGCCATCACGATAACATGGCGATAACTGTTCACAAAAAACTGATTAAATCTCGCGGCTATAATTGATTCATCAGATTCTACAGAGTTATCAAACATTAAAATGTAGATTTTAGTAGAACATTCTAAAGTAGACTAAAGATAAAATGCGTATACATTGCAAAAGACATACTAGTAGTTTATATTTCGTAATAATCTTCAAACTCAGATTTACTGCTGTCTGACAAATTGTTATTCTCTAATTGCTGTTCAATGTACTCCTCATTGTCACTCTCTGAAGAGGTATATATTGTGACAATAAAGTATCCGGAAATTTGTGATTTAAAAAAAATGCTTTATTCGATTTTCGATTATTTTGTGGCGTTAGATTGCTACACATGTCAGTAACTTACGGTGAAAAGTTCGGACATTTTAAATTATCATTTAATCTTTGACAGCTGTTTTGTTCAACAATTTCTCAGAGGACCGAGAAGATGTAAACGTCGAAAAGCAAAGTTTGGTCGAATGTGAACAGTTTCGCTCACAGTTTTCTTCAATTACAGGGTCGTGGTGCCACATGAGTTGTTGCCGATAGATAGAACGGTCAATAACGAATATTACTTGCAAGTTATGCGCAATTTGCGCGAAGCAATCCGCCACAAACGCGAAATCCAAAACTGAAACCCAAATGTCGTGAAATATTTTCAACAGACCACGTGTATACGAAGTTTAAGATCGTTGCTTGTGTGCGAATTTTTGTCCAACACCTACAAACTAATGATGCCAAAGCCACCGTATTGCCCAAATCTGGCCCCCTGTGGCCTTTTCTTGTTTCTCAAAATTCAAATTACCGCTTTGTGGTCAATTAATTTAGGAGAAGACAGAAATCGCCGATAAGATAAAACCCGTTCAAGCAAAACAGCTGTAAAAAATGAACTGAGCTTTAAGAATGGCCGAAATTTTCAACATAAGTGAGTGAAATTTTTGTTTTTTCGATGCGGGGCGGGAAACCTTCATAGGCACCGTTAGGAGGACAAGAGCTCCTAGCCGGTAGTGTGGGATTTCCGGTATCTGACCTACCCACTATCTGACCCCCCGAATCTGGACCGAGCTACCCACTAAAACCCTCCCTACCAATGCTTGAGCCCCCTTTCGATCACCTGCACGGTATTATCTGCGAAGGGGAAGCTGGACAACGTTGTCCCACTCGTATCTCCACGCTCGCCAAAATATCGCACTCACGACTTGGCAAGGCTACTTATTCGAGGTTTGCTGTCGTGGTTTCCTCCTTTGCTCCTCCTGTTATTCTGAGCAAGCGCGTGTCATTGTTGTTTTCGCGAAACCACTGACTGCATCGAAAGCAGCAGGGGTCTCGTACGCCTGCGCAACAACGCTTTCTGCTGCATCTTCTGCACCTAGCACGAGGTATCATCTCGGTTTTGTGGCGTGCCACGGCCCCTCATCCACGATTTCACCACCTCTACCGACCGTTCCGTGTTAATTTCTACTTCCTTCAAGGACTGCCCAAACCACACTTGTATAAAATCCAAAATCAAAAATCCAAATTATAGTTAACCTTAATATAAGAGAGAAACAAAATTGTGAGAGATACTTGAAATCATATTATGCAATCTTTCTCAATTAGTATCCTGTCCATATTTTTCTTGGGGGGATGGTATGACACGTGCATCGCACATGTAACCAAAGCCAGGCGGTCCCAGACCGCGAATTGTTGTATGAGCAAATAGTTGTGCCCAGGCAATCGAACTGCTTATGCATGCATATCCAAACATGCACATGCTCATGATTAGATCACATCACATAAATTCGGCAATCATATTTCGCATAACGACACACGCCGTTGTCAAGCGCGTTTTTCTCTCATTCGTTTCACTCTTTCTCTCTCTCCCTCTCTCCTACTTTGCTCAATACCAATTGTACCGATCGCTGATTAGTGATCGTATACATAACATACATAGAAAATGACTTCAAGTATCTCCAAGTAGGAACCCTGTAACGTGCTAAGTTCAATTATTAAAATCAATCGGAAACGATGGAGTACAGCATATACAGTTGATTTTGCGAATTTTTGTATTTTTGAGATTTTTAAAGTAGACCACGTGGTGTTTTCGACGTGATTCTGCAGAATTAGTTTTCTTCTTTCAAGTTCAATTAAGCAAAACTTTCCATAAACTCCACGTACTAAGATGAAACTTTCAGCACTGAAAGACGAATGTTTACTAGAGATTTGACTATCAACAGATTTGCAATCCGACCACCAGAGGCGCTGCTAGAAATCATGCAATTGCTCCCGATTCTAAGTGGGCCATGTTTTAGTCACATGGTGCAGTAGCAGTCAAGTGCCAGTCTAGTAGTTGGACTGTAAGAGAACCTACAACAAGCGTATGGGTCCGGCAAGATTCGTCGGTGGGCGTTGGGTGCTGGGTGTGTGGCTACATTCCCATTGCCTTCCATTGGTTTCTCCACTCTTTACCACTATCGTAAAGCTCCACAAAAGATTTTTTTCACAGAATGTAAGCTCTTCATCATCATCATCCAACGATCGTTTCTTTTCTTGTGTACTTTTTTCTCTGCTTTTTCTGCCGCCACTAGGTCCTGACGTTGAGCTGACTCGATTGGTGTCGTCGATCAATACGTGACCCAATTGATCCGTTAATAGGCCATAATTCGATGATTGCCGGTTTCACCGGGGACCGGTTTCAAGCATGTGGTCAAGGACATCACAGTTATAGTAGAATTCGTTGCTGCCTATCTCAATAGACCAGTGTATGGCCAGCGTACATCTTATATCGCTAGGAGGCCTCTGCTCTTGTCACAGTGCGTACATTCCATGAGCCTAGGGTCATAGATGTGTGACCGTTGTCCTGTTTCGTTGCGGGGGTGATCGACGCTTGTCCTGCCGTGTCTTGGTGTCCCCTGGACTCGTTCGGAACTTAGTAGCGTATGCTGGCGAGATCATTCTTATGATTTGCCTCTGCTTTCGATTTATGAAGGTTCTGTCCCACAGTAACCCAATATCACTCAATCAGACGATGCTCTGGGGGTTTGCGTTGCTCTTCGACTAAATGATGATGTTATTGTCTACATCCAATTTCGGAACTTCAATTTTGGAACGTTTTTTAGTTGTGATCGTCCGTTCGAATTCGAACATGGATTTTACAAAAAACGTATGGAGACCGTCCCCGGTGGTCACGTTCGGAAGAGGATCGCTCACCCGGATATACCCCTTGCGCGAAATGGTTGAAAGTCCAAACAATAAAACAGCTTCTACGGGCAGGACCGGTGAGATGGTGGACCGCGGCCGTGAGATGTCGATGCATGTCGCCGTTTTTTGTGGCATCAGTGACCCCAGGGCTTCGCCCTCCTGAAAGGGTCCAATAAACCACCCAAGGCCAGATCGTCCGATGGCCCCACATGGTTCATGGGCTGAGCTGAGGGTAATGAGATTTCCATGATGGACTCTTTTGTGGCACCTCCAAAAAACCGAACACAACGGAAACCGAACAGAAGTGCCGAGGCTGTTAAAGTCACACAAATCCCGAGTCCTACCCCACCGCCAGTAACCGACCGTCCCGCAAGCCCGTGCAGTGTGCCATTGTGCGTTTCTTCGCCGGAGAGTTTGGGCTATGAAAATTCATGAAAAGACACACGAAATATGCACAAAGCGAACACGAAGGATAAGCTGGGACCGACGAGACGATCGTAAAAACATGACAGTAAAATTGCTTACACGCAACGTCGGAGCCCACGGCCAGCCCCCCTTTCGTCTCTTTCGTCGTCTCACGGCACCCCTTTCGTCTCTTTCGTCATCTCACGGTACCGCTTTCGTTCGTGTCGTTCGGGTCCTTCGTGGGTAAGAATGCATAAAAACACGAGCAGGAAACACCAGAAAGAAGCAGTTTGATTACCGGAGCTGGATCGCCTTGCGCACGGTATCAGTGCGTTTTGCTCAGACTAGAAATGCCGAACACATGCAGATTTGTTGCGATATCTGGATAGTCAGATCCGTATCAGATCGGGTCCTATGTTACTGCTGAATGATGCACTACGATCACTCCGTCCGCAGGAAATAGTAGAGTAGAGTAGTTGGAGAAGGATAGAGTCTTGTCTAGTCTAGAGATGAATCTGCTATGTGAAGGGTTTGTTTTATTATGGATATTTCGGAGTGGCCAGACTCCATTCTTGCCGGACCGATCGATCTGCGATCGGTACCAACTACATCCCTGGTCTCACGTTTTGTGCGTTGCGCTTCACGCACGGCCGGCGTGCTCTGCCGAGCGCGCTTTGAAGCCAACGGCAAGCGAAATAAATCATAAAATCCATAAACTGAAAGACGCAAATCGTTTCAGTGGCCCGTCCAGCTCCTACATCGTGTGGGTCCATCGGTCACCGTTGCGTACATGCGTACCACCGCAACATACGTTCCGACAAGAGATCCGTTGCGCTGGATGAAGCAACATGACGAGGGTTTTACGATCTATCCCGGAATAATGGAATCGTCCCGTCGCCCATCACCGTCATCGGTCGGTCCCCCCTACCCCCCGCCCAATCGTTAAACTTAAGCCACCGGATCATGGCCTCTCAGTCGTGTTGTTCCCGATTTTTCCCAGAACCACCACCAAGCTTGGAACTGTCGATTGGTGCGACCGCCTCGGGCTTGGGATGCTTGGCGGTGGGAGAGGGGTAACGCAGTTTCACTACCACCCGGGAGAATATTATGTCAACTTTCGCGCAGTTTTTTCGCCGACGATCTGCATCCTCAAAACCCCTGTTGGGACACCCAGCCAGACTTTACGCGCTAGTTACAGTAAGCAGCAAACCCAAGTGTAGTTCGCAGTTAACGTCAAGTCGGCATTAGTTCAAGATATATCCACGGCTGCATTCGAACCGATTCAGGATGGAAGCCCTTAAGAAGGCATTCAGCATGCGCTGGAAACGATAGAACGACACTGTCGAGGATCAACGCCGTACTATCATAGTACCTAGGCCACGTTGGAAGAACTATTTGCAACAGCACTAACTTTTACGTTTGCACCAAGAAGATCATAAAACTGTGCATGTGCCTGAACGTACGGTGATTTCGATAGGGCGCGACAACCTCTATTCCGTCATTCCTTTGCCCAAGAGTTCTTTCCCGTACGTGTCGCGGAAACACTGCAGTCTTCGCATTTTGGACGGGCATATTCTAGTGACGGATCTGTCCTCGACCAACGGAACCTGCATCAACGGCTACCGTATCGGCTTCAGCAACCAGAACAGCAAGTCTCTGAAGCCGCTTGACGTCATTGCGTTTGGTTGCAGTTCGCAACTTCCAGCTGAAAGATACGAAGCCGATCCCAGTCTGCTGCTCTTCCGTGTGTGCCTGCGTCTCTTCTCGGAAGACGGAAAAGGCCGTTTGCGACAGGTCGATCATATTTGCGGTTAGGACCGACCATACCGTGTGTTAACCGAGGAGATCGCCACTCAAAAACTACTTCTTTTATCTGTTCTAAAGTGAAGTTATTGAATTGTGCCCGGCATAGCGTAGTGTAGGGTGCTGGAGAGAGAGCAAGCCTTTCAGTCTTTGGTCCTTCAGGCACTGAAGGTGAGCCGATCATCCAACATCACTCCAAAGTATCTTACGGCTCTCTTAGACCGAACCACTAGGTCACCGATCTTAACCGATGCCTCTTGGACGGGATTGCCGACAAGTATCATCTCGGTTTTGTGGCGTCCACGACCAGGCCACGGCCCCTCATCCACGATTCCACCACCTCTACCGACTAACTTCTACTTCCCTCAAGGACTTCCCACAGATGTGAAGTGAGTAACATATGTAGCAACATTACGCAATAAAAAAAATCGAAAATAAAATAAACGTTTTTTTATAAATCACAAATTCCCGGTACTCTTTTGACAGAATGTAAAACCTAACATTTGTAGCGCCTGGTTAACAGTTTGCTGGAAATGTGCGTTAACATTTAATTTGCTGTCTAATAATACACCTAGATCGCGCATCTCATTACAGCGTTGAATTGGCGAGTTTAACAGACAATACGAATAAGAAATGGTCCTATTAGCCCTAAAGTATGTGACTATACGACATTTATCAACAGCAATGCACAGAGATCATTTAGTTCACACCAGTCACAGAAGTTATCACATATTTTTTGCACAGCTGCACAGTTCGATATCGTGGAGACAGGCATATACAGGTACAATCGGACGTCGTGGGCGTAATACCTGTGAATTTAATAGGTTTTGAAAAATGATCAAATAATGCAGCTTAAATACATTTTATTAACTATTTTAATTAACTATTTTATTGACCAGCTGTGTATGTCAAAAGCTCAGCGCTTTCACTCGAAAGCTTTTTCGCTTTCCGAACTTTGCTCCGTGTGACCAGTGTGAAAAAAGAGCCATCTATTGGGAAAAAAGTGAAACCAATACACGGCTGCCGTCGTTCGTCAAGTTCCGACAAGTGTCAAAACCCCAAAGTGTCAGGTTCGCGAACCGAAAGTCAGGCTCGAAAGTGAGGTCAGAAAACGGAGAGTCAGAGAGCCCGGTTTTCTCTCATTCGCACACGTTCGGTCCCACCGCAACTCGGCTGGTTTTTCGTCACTTCAATCGGCGGTTTCTCCCGAAAACCGAAAGATCCGAATGTTCCGAGAGCGTTTCTGGCGTAAATAGTAGTAGCCTTCGTGGAGCGAAATACGGGGGAGGGGGGCAAAACATGCTTCAAATGCAACCATGGTCCCGCACGGAGCATAAAATGTGTCGTACAGTAAACGAGAAATCCCGCGGAACTATTCTCTGGTGAATTGTGTGTGAAAGAATGTGCTGTTGTCCTCCATCGGTGTTTGTGCGTTCGACCGCTCGCGCTCCTTTCTTGCCGCCGCCGCTGCTGCGGAGCTCCGATTGAGGCCGTTGCCACCGCGGCCGTTTCCTGTGTTCTTACCTATCGGTCGCTTCCTTCTTTGGCCTGTTTTTTTGGTCGCAACTTTTACAAAACAGTCGCCCCGACCCGACACACGCGCGGCTCTGTCAATTTTGCTTTCCCGTTTTCCTCGTGTTTTTGTGGTGTTTTCGGTGCTGCTGGTGTGTTTCTATCGATACCGGAGTGATTGCGTTCGATCGACTCGAACCAGTTTCCTTAATACCCCCCCGCTGCAACCTAAAGAGAAAGAGACAGGTACTAATATAGTAGTGTGGTGTAGCGGTGCATACTCTGAGTGCGCTACACGCCACTTGGTGCCCGTTTTTTTTGTTCCCCGTTGGACGCTATAGACTTGTCAATTAGACACTCGGAGGGTAAAGCCGCCCACCTGCGAGACAGAGCCAACACCGAGGCCGAAGTGCATTTGGGTGAGCGAGCGAGAGAGAGGGAGAGAGAGAGAGAGCGCGAAACAGATGGAATGCGAGAGAATTCGATGTAAACGTTCTCCTTTGCCGCCGACGACCCAGGCCGTATTCAACGTTACGTGTTGAATCGTCTTTTCTTCTTTTCCCACTCTTCACTCTCGGTCTTTTTCTGTCGCACTAGCTTCACTCTTTGCCCTTTCCCACTGCCGTCGTCGTACAGCGTACCCTCCTGGTGTCTCGCCTCGCGGTCTGTGATAGGTCGCGCTCGTCGTCGTCGTCAGAGTCCGGCCGAAAATTTGCTTAATAAATATGCTGTTGTGTTGTGCTCAGTGAATGCTGTTTCGGCAACAACGCTTCAGTCCATGCGGTTTCGTGCCCAACCATCCGTCGTCAGTCAAAACCGTCGCTCACAATCCAGCCCAACCTCCTCGGAACGCTGAAACGTTGTGCCGCCCCAACACTGCGGTTTAGTGAGTGATATATATATATATATATACATATATATATATACCTATATGTATACATATATATATATATATATATATATATAGAGAGAGAGAGAGATATGTATGTATATGTATAAATGCTGAATGCGTGTGCAGGTCCTTGCCACCAAGTCCGTGTGTTGTGATTTGTGATCGTAAGAGCCACGGCCGGGTAATGACGTTACCATCGAGAACCATCAATAAACAACAATACACGGTCAACACAATGCTCTGGGGCTGGAGCTCTCTGCAATGCATCGATCACGTATGCACAGCCGATCCCTTCACATCGTCGTAGCCCCCGTGGCATCGGCATTCGCAAGCTGCCTGCCTCAGCAGCCCCCGCACCTTCGACGGGCATTGAGATGGTCACGCAATCAACAACCAACACGATAACCTTCTTCCAGCTGCTACGATTCCGTTGTGCTCTTGCCACACTGACCAGCAACGGGAGCGAGAGCGAGAGAGAACGAAAAAGTGGTGCCCTTTTCCCTGCCTTCCCGGCCTTTTGGAGGTTTACCGCCTAATCCCAATAGATCCCGGTGTGACAGGGGCCAGTGGGGGGCCCATAAAAACCACATTGTTATAGTAAGCAATAGGGAATAACATTGTCTCCGTTGCAGGTCAACACCGCTCTCGAACGGTTGTGATTGCCAGATAAGAAGCCAGAGCAAAGCATCACTTATCACACAGGTACAGGTGCCCCGGAAGAAGATTGCGGATGCGGATCAAGGGGCTGCGGGGGGGGATCAGACTGTGTTGGCTACACTTTAGCTCCAGTCACCGCGCACCGTGCACAGGTAGAGGCATATGGCAATCAGCTGTTGGCGGCCGATGGCGCCCAGAGAAACGAGTTTCCGGACGGGTACTCTGACTAGCACTGACCCGCACTGACGTGCCTTGCCTTTTGCGTGCAAAATCTTGCTTTCCACCGTGTGACCCCGTGAGAGGAATGCGTGATAGATGCGGAATGCAGCTATTACAACGAATGACATCGGCCCATCATCGGCCCCATGAACGTCATCAAGTCTCGTAGGAGAGTGCGACCCGCGACGTAATATGCACTGTAGCAGCAATGGGAGCAGCATTGCAGGCTCCGCGGGGTTTTGCTACACTCGCGAAAACTGGAGCTCCGCAAAATGATAGCAACATTTGAACACCATCATCATCGAGCACCGCATCGAGTGAGTTGGTCGTTGTGTTGTTTATGTTGCTAATTGTGTTTTTTTTTTGTTTTTAACGTACATAGCATGCACGATCCAAGTCCCCCGTCCGGGTATTTGCCAAGACACTGCCGTCTAGAAGACACATCGCGGTGCTGATAGGCAACTTTGACTTTGGTTTTCTGTTGCCTCGGAACGGCACGACGGCCAGATGACGGGGGCCGTTCGCGGCAAAAGATAACGTCGCCAGCCAGCATCAGCATAAAATTGTGTGATACCGCGCCAAGCCCCACGCGCTGCGCACTCCGGCCGACATTGTTGCGCAGGAAAAGTGAAATTAACAAGAAGAAGAAGAAGGAAACAATCAAGACACACTGATCGATGTTGCAAAGCTATGCTAATGGTCGCTACCGGACACTCACTGCCCGTTGTCGCACGCATACATAAACATGCGCTCGCGCACACACACATACACGGGCAGCAGGCATACAGAAGAAGCTGGCGCAAACGCATTTAGCAACCCGCCGCCGCGCGCGATGTCTTCCTATACGCGGCTTTCTCTTCTTGAACTCACCCAACCTAGTCCATGTGGTGGATAGAGATAGAACAGAGCGAAGAGATGGGTTAGGAACGAGGCGATGCAATTTTTTTTTTACTTTTCCCCTGTTTTTGATAATCTACGATAACCCTACGCTCGGGCGGGCAGCGAATGGAATCGAAATTGAGTGAGTTCAATATGTAACTCTCCAAGGGTATAAAGCTCTGAGCTGTAGCACGTCAACGGGCACCCGGTGTGTGGTACAACTCTGATATAGGACACCCGGGACGAGAGGATATACTCCGCTTGCCCGTCGTGTGAAGGGCGAGAGATGGTGGCGGTTGAAGCAATGCGATTTGAATTCAAAACGGAAAGTGCGGCACAACTCACTCACCACCACCTACCCATCTACCGCCCCCGCACCCCTACCGTTAGCAGCGGGCAAGCATCTGAGCCAAGCGAACCACTGGCGCAGGTTTTTGGTGGTGTGGTGTGGAGTGAGAGAAAATTGTGCTGATTAATCGTGTATTGTACACACAGCATATATACCAGCACCACCACCACGAACGACAAGAAACCGCCGCCGTCGCCAGTCCGGGAGAGGGTAGTGGTGTAAGATGGCCCCCGATGCATCACTTCGCCCCGTCTCACTCCGGCAGCATGGCCACTGCTCGCGCTGTCAGCACAGCACAGCGGGTGGTGGTATGTGGTATGCAGCAGCGGGTTGCCGGCCGCGCGCCTTCGACCGCCGCCGTCGTCGCTCCCGTTCGAATGCTCACCCCGTGGGGCCAGGTTCTCGGCCACGGCGAATTGCGCACGCCGCTTACATCGCGCATGGCCCCCAGCATGCGCGCGCGGCGAGAACGGCGACGACGGGTGAACCGAGTAGGCGAGGCGTGCTTGTATTGGTGGTGGGTTTCGGTTCGGTTCGGTTGGTGTGGTGGGCTAGTGTGCGCACCACCGGGCGCGCTGGAATGAAATAGAGCATTGGAATGTAAGCATCCGCGCTGCGCGCGCTCTCGGTGCGTCTCGCTGTTGTAGCTGCGCGTTTGCGCGAACGGGAAAGTCAGAATAACGGTGTGTGCCTAGGATTGGTGTGGCGTGTAACGACACAAAGAGCCACTCGCGCATTCGCGCTGCCCAGAAAGTGCCCCGTGGCTGCGCTGGCCGCTGGCCGTTCGCCGCTCGGTTCGTTCAATAACAATTAACGACGACAACTCGATGGAACACACGATGTCAGTTGGCGGGAGGTTTTATATGTTGCATAAAGAGTTGATTCTCTGAGAGAGCCGTCACCAACAGCACACAGTTATGCTGCGCCATCGGTGATGCGGCGAGCTGGCTTTTCGCGAACGAGCAGCGAAGCCTCGATTAGATACCCCCCTCCCGGGACGAGACTGGCAAGGTGCGGCTCTGCTAGAGCATCGGGTTTTAGTCGTGTATGTGTATGTGGGTGGGGTGGGGTGGGGAGGGAGTTGGCGGATGGTCGAGTATGGGTCATGGGCTGTGCCGGGAGCGCGGAGGACAGATTCTTTAATTACTCTACGCCAAACCTGTCGTACCCTTCCCACACACACAGAGATGGGATGGCGCAGTGTGTGTTGCCGTGCCGCATACCTTTGTTAATTCCTCGTCGTCTCTCGGCACAGAGTGAGGAGGTGGCAGCGCTGCCGTCGCAGCAGCAGCAAGCTGTTCAAAGATTTAATTGGCCACAAGCATTCCTTCGCTCTGTGGCCTAGCCTAGCCTGTGGGGAGGGCGGATGAATATTTGGAGCAGGCGGAGGAGGAGAAGGAGAGTGAGGTGTGACCCTGGTCGCGGCCGGTATAGCACCGGCACGCTGGCTCGCGGGGTGCTGTGCGGTGATTAAAACAAAGCCTTTAGCCCCAGCAGCAGCCAGAGCCTGCTGCTGCTGATGATGATGATGATGATGATGTGGCGCAGGGGTCCCCCTGCTTAGCTGAGGACCGTCCAAGCGGGCGAAAGCGATGTGGGCCGATGTAGGCTGTTGTAGAGACGACCCCACCACCCCGCCTGTTTGGGGTGTCATTCGACTCTTGGGCAGCAGCAGCAGTGGGCAACGCGCAATCAACGCACAACCCCCAGCTACCGTGGCGCATGAGTCTGCTCCCCACCCCCATCCCCCGCATCGGGATGGTGGCCAGATTAGGTGCGTGTTTCATGTTTCGCGCACACGCGGTAGCGCTGTGAATGTGACGATCGTTTCAAATGATTGGCCGGCCGGGGCCATGCCAATGTTGTGTGCCTCAGTCTGGTCACCGTTTTGCTTCATTCTTTCCTTTGCAGTCCCTCGCTCGCTCGCTCGCTCGCTCGTTCGTTCGCTTCCACCACCGCTATCAGGTGCAAATCAGTGTGGCCAGTTCAGTTAGTTCATCATACGGATGGTCAAATGTTGCCGTGAGCCAGCATTCCATCGGCCCGGGCCAAGGATCGGCGCGATCACCACGATAATTCGTCCAGTGGCTGAGTTCGGAGCAATCGGCAAGTCGGCAGAGCACCCACCGAAAATGCGATCAGGATGCTGAAACAAATTGTGACTGCAGTGTGCTGACTGCATTGCTTGTGGAATAATGAGCACAGTGAATGTGCCAGCTGCTGCAACAATCACCAAAAAACGCACCACCCGTGGCCGTGGTCCACCTCGGTTGGTCTTCCAGTCTTCCATCAACCCCGTCTGGCGTCTGGCTGGCGCTAGAGTAGGACGCGAAAACGAGAGCTCTCCAGATAATGCGGCGGCATGGAGCTGGAGTTGGGCAGTTAAAAAAGTGGCGGCTGCCTCCAACCTCGGAACGCGGAATCACAGACGCCGCTAAGCGGACTCCGACGATTTCCCAATCAACCCTACCCGCGCCCGACCCCCGATGGTCCGGCTCCGGCTCCCACGCATACGGACGGCACACGGGTCGTGACGGCGATACATGCCTTCGACTGCTCTCTCTCTCTCTCTCTCTCTCTCTCTCTCCCTTTCTCCCTTTCTTTCTCTCTCTTTCTCGACACTTCTTCTCCCGAGCCAGTCCGCCCGCACGCCCGTTGTCGCGCTGTTTCTTGGTGTCTCTACACTCCGGTCTCTCTCCCCTCTTAACACCTATTATGGTTGTTCTTTTTGTGTACTTTAACTAAAAGATATCAGTACGCGGTTTCCGTTACTTTTGTTTATCTTGTGCGTGCGTGCGTGCGTGCTTCACAGTTGGAAACGAATCCTCGCCACCCCACGGAGGCAGCAACCGCGCCACCTCGATCGTGTCCTCGATTCGAGTAAGTTTTAAAATTTCACCGAGTGCGACACCACACACACGCACGCACGCACGCAGGCACACGGCCACCACCACCACCGGACCACAGCAAGCCCCGGCTGATGTTTCTGGGTGCTGGGTACCCCTAGAGTAGAGTAGCTGGGTACCCCTAGAGTAGAGTAGTTTCGTTAGTTTGTTACTGCATCTCTGTTCCCTTGCATAAACCGGTTACTAGCTGCACTCGCAAATTGATATGCACACCCCCTGACAGAGAGAGAGAGAGAGAGGGGGTGGTTCATGAACTGACAGGACACACTGTCGCCGTAAATTCGGTCCAGCGATGGATCGTTGCGTGGACCCTGGCGGCGGGACCGCGGGGTCTGTTTGCTGCAAGTGCAAAAATTGATTGATTTTGTTTTCCAGCGATTTAGCAACCAACCAACCAGCCGCCAACCACCGTTCGAGCCGACAGCGACGGCGTGTCGCTTGAGGAAGTGCACTGTTTCGTGGTGTGAAAAGCAGTAAGCAAATAAGGAGCGGAGCCGCCGCAAGAAAACGCGGACAAAATCGGTGGCGCGGAACAGGTGTTGCTGCGCGTGCAAACTCTGAGACCTCTGAGACCTCTGCCTAGGGTGGTGGTGGTGGTGAAGGTGAAGGAGCAAAGGAATAAAACAGCGAGCCAACCCTACAAATGAGCATCCCCCTCCACCCACCACCCTGCTAAAGGGGCTTGCTGAGGGTCCAGAGTGGCGAGTGGTGATATTTTAAATTTTCCCGAAGAAAACGAATACGAAAACAGGCGCTGGGGTGCACGATCGCGGAGCGCAGTAAGTGAAGTGTGAGTGAGCAAACGAGAGAGAGAGAGAGAGAGAACACACACTGTTGGTGTAGTGGTGGAAAATTTTTCAACTGGTGCCGCCGCCGCCGCCTGCGTGTTGCATCGATGCTGCTGCTGCTGCTGCACCGCGCGTCCGAAGATAGCATCTGTTGCCGCCTGATCCGTTTCAAACGCCCGGGGCGCACCCCCGTCGCATAACCGCTTTCCCCTTACCGCTTTTTCGCTCCCTTCCGCTCGCTTCAGCGTGGCTTTGTGGCTCGCGTCCCGTAGATCATCCGTCTCTCGCCGCTATGATCGGTTTCTAAGCGAAAGGAGCGTCAGTGCGAACCCTGACAACCGCCGCATTCACTTCGAGTTCAAAACTTTAAGCTGGTGCTTAATAATAATACATAATAAATCAGTAATCGCGTGGCTTTAACACTACGGCGCTCGACCGTCCGTTCTAAAAAACATAAAAAATAAAAAATAAAACAGTGTGGCAGTGTTGCGAGCAGTGTTTTTGATTAAAAAATAAACCTGCAAACAGCAACCAGCAGCATCGCAGTGCAGTAACGAAACGAACCCCACCGGAACAAACGTACAATCCCGCGCCCGCCACCCCCTGTCACAGTGTTGCCTTGCTGCGCGTGCACGCCCACGTGTGCACGTACACCTCGAAACATCGAATTATGCCAAAAAGATCCAGCAATGCAGATTTACCACTCGGCTGGGAAGTTAATACCGACTACGATGGCAAGATTTACTTCATCGATCATATCAACAAGAAAACGACGTGGATTGATCCCCGCGACAAGTAAGTGGACCAACCCGCAAACGCATTCCTCATTGTCACGCATTCCTTATTTTAGCATACCACCTTCGACAAGCATATCGGGGCACATCTCAGTGGGTTTCCCTGAGTGGGGCACAACCTGTGTTGTTTACTAGCCGCGATCGCGTTCAACCATCGTTCCGCCCAAATTAAGTGTGCACGAACGATGAGCATCGAACATTGTCGTTAGACGAAGGCTGAAAACCACTACATATTTTAGATGGCCCGTGCTGCTAAATGGGACATGTTCGTGACGTTCACAATGCATGCATTCACGCTAGTTTTCAGTGTTTCAGTGGCATTAGTTTACCTCGGATTTTCAAGCCGAATTCAGTCAGATTGCCGTTCTGGGCTCTCTCGGCTGTACGCCGGGTGAATGTTCGGTGTACGATTCTATCGATGAACGATTTAGCGCACAATTCGCTAAAAGCCTTCGGACGTATCGACAGTCTTACACATAAGATGCATAGGCCGTTGGAATGTACGGTCAGGAAGAAGACTATACCGGGACCCCGGGCGAAACAGTGATGTACACAAGTGGGGGGCTCGGCTCACCACCGACGGCACACATACGTCGTCACACCTGCACGCCTAGGTGGCACTGTTTGCTGTGTATGGTCTGTTTGCGTTAGATGAGGCTGGGTGGTTTACTAAAAATGCCACTGCAGCGGGCAGCACAACGAACGGAATACATATTTCATACGCGTGCGCGCGCGCGACGGACATCTATTTGTCTCTGGATGCATGGATGGATGGATGGATTAAGTGTGTAAATAGTAAAGCGCCCGACGCCCGCAAACATTGCGCAAAGTCTTGTTTGCGCGAAAAAGAAAAACCCCCCACAATGGGACGTTTCAATGGGCGGTGCGAAGGATTAGTTCAAAATTTGGTGTCGCGTTTTTGATTCGTTTTCGGCACCGCGATATTGCGCCATTTGTTTGCTAGTTTTGTGGAGCGGTGGAAGAATAGGATCAATCACTTCTTGCAATCTTGCTTCTTCCATCGCATTCCATTTTGCTGAATTCCTTTTGGTTTGAATCTGAAAGTCGATGACGATTGTGTACTGATGAGGACCACCTTGGTGGCCGGGATAGGATATGTTGCAGGGAGGCAGGTGAATCATCTTATTTGTCTGTGAGCCATTAACACCGTCACTTTCGCTTGGAGTACAATACCCTTCCGGATAGTGGCGAGGGCAAACAACCTGAGCTGCTGAGCAAACAACTGCAGCTGCTCTCCCCTGCCTCTGCACTGCTTTGCAAACTATCAACGGGTCCTCCACACACCCGCCACCGTGCGATTATTCAAGCCGAGCGCGACATGGACACAAGATATCTTTGTCCTGTGCGCCGTCTCTTTATCGCAATGCAATGTCAGAGGAGCCGGTCCCGTGGATAAACTACGAGCCCCCCAAAGCAAACTATGACGAGGAGTCCCTCAATCGAGAAAGAGCAAGAATCAACGCAGCAGCGGGCTACGGTTTGCGAAACATAGGATGCCGATGAGAGTGCGGCCAACGATAGGACACGATACTTGGAGCTTGAGCTTAAGAGCAGTATGTGATAAACCCGAGAACGGCGGCCACACATTGACCTGGGATGAGGAGTGGTTAGCGAGCCGAGCGGGACGAGGGTGTGTGACGAACGGAGCGTCGAGGAGCACAGGAATATGGGTGTTGGGTTATCGCAGAATGGGGAGGGTGAGAGCTCCGTTATCTAATCGCATGTAACATTCTTCGCATTCACGCTCTCTGCCGGCGGGAAAAAAACGGGTCCGGACAATGGGTGGTGGGTATGCGACGGTTCGCGACGGGACGGAAGTAGCGCGACCGAGATAGCGAAGATGTAGCCCGCGTGTGTGTTGACGTTGAATGCCGATCGATTATGGCTATGCAGCCTGTGTGATGTGTGATGGTTACGAAGTCTGTGTCTACGATCGTATGAGTCACAAAGCTCTAGGAAAAGGGCACAAGGGGTACCGAGGGTTCCGGCAGCCCAGGCGGCCGTCATGCAAAATCATGCATCCGCCCGGTCACCACTTTCCGTCATCCTTTTACTGCAAACCGTGCGGGGTGTGCTGCTGCCCGGTGTGTTCCCTGACCTGCCACACCATTTTGTGAAGTCCGGACCGAAGCGGATCAGTGGACGAGGGATCGAACAACGCGAGAAGCAAGCGAAAAGATCACGGCTGTAAAAAGACCGGGACCGCGGGACCATAGGTAGCTCTCGAGCGAGAAGAGAAAAGCCGAGAAGCCGAGAAAAAAATGCCATAAAGAGTAGAGTATGTATAGAGAGACTGCTGGGAGATCTGTCAAAGAGAGGAGCTTCACTGTGGCAACATGTCTCAGGCACCTCCGAGATGCAAAATTTTAACCAACACAACGCCCATGAGCTAGTTAACTTGTTAGTATTTTCGTGAAAGTACGCGAACAAGAGCTTCCAGCAGATGTATTCACCATGAAACTTTGCTGTAGTTATGGAATGTTACTTCAATGTTGTGTTGCGTTCTGTTGCGCTGTAGCTCTGCTCCACGCGACGGAGACACCCGCCCGACTCGGTCGCGGTGTCAGTTGCATTTGTGCTGTTATTTGTATTAATTGCAGCTGCGTGTAATATTTGTACAGTAGAGATGGATGATAGAACAGTATCATAAAACGATTAATGAAACGCACGAAGGGGATAAGATAAAAACCTAAAGACGTAAATGCCAGCATTTCAAGTTACATTATTATTGTAAGTCCATTGTTAAAGTACATCTATGCACTCTCTAGGTCATACCTAAACTATTCCATGTTTCAAGTATGTTGAAGTATAGAGAATATTGAGAGTGCTGTATGTTTGTGTCGATGTTGAGATATTTGCCAAGTTAATTTTAATTCCGTTGCCTTGCCAGGAACATTGCCAGTTGCCAGGTCAGGGTCAGGACTGAGGACAAAGAGCAATAAAGGTGTGTGTCAGAAACAGGAAAGATTGTAAAAAGTACCAGGATCACTTACATTTACTTTGCACAGTTTCGATACCATAAAGGTGCTCCACCTTGACAGTGGAAAAGACTGCTATTTGCTTAGTGCCACGACATGCCTCGGTAACGGCTTGCGACTTGCAGAGTTTTACCATCCTGTATTGTGGATCGAACATGGATGGAAGTGGAAATATTACACTGCTTACTTACTTACGTCTCTACTTATCCGGCTACTACAACCACACCGAGCGGATACCGACAGAGCGGCTAGTGGTAGAGAAAGGGAACCAAAGTGTTTCGACCAAGGGACACAATTGGCTTGCCTCCATTAATGGAATTCTTGAGTGTGGGAGGATTCCGAAGAAGCAAGTCTACCACCACTACCAGCAAGTCTACCACCGCAAGTCTATCAGTCAGATATTTATCACGTGGTAGATCCTTGACAAGATGAATAAGTTTCGTTCGAGCACTTACCCGCAGCTTTTCACTGATTTTCAAGGCCGCATATTATAGCAGAGGGCCAGTGTAAAATTGTAAGCAACTACTAGTACGAGACCGTGTCCGGTTTCCGAATACTGGCCAAACTTGCAAGTCTTGTAAGAATCGCCATGACCAGCATTAGGCAAGCTCTCTAATTCCTTTGCCCAGGACGTTGCGGGCGATTAAGGGGGCGGCTTAAGTGTGTCCAGCCAGATCTTGACCCGTGTGCTGATGACATACACATCCATACGTAGAAGGCGCTCAGATGTAGCTCTGACTTACACAGAGATTGAGCAACCTATGAGGACCCCTACTACAACGCGGCCGTAGGTGGCATACGTGAGGCGCAGCTACAGAGGAAGCCGAAGTCGTCTCGAGCGCTTCACCTATCTGCGGTCAAAGGTTAGCACTAACAACGACATAACACGATAAATGCACGGCTCGGTCCGGTGCTGTAAGATTTAAAAAAAGCACATAACGGAGAAGATTCGCGCCCGGGGTGCTAACGCTAGGTCATTCAGGGGTTAGGTATGTGATGTTACGGCCTGATATTTATTATGCATACCGGTAGTGATTTGAGGAAGCAGGAAAGAGAGAAAGCTAGTAAGAGAGAGAAATGAAGAGAGCAATTTATACATATGAAGAGAGCGGAGGAGAGAGAGAGGAGGTAGAGAGCGATAGAGATAGAGAGAGAGAGAGAAAGAGAGAGAGAGAGAGAAAGAGAGAAAGAGAGAGAGAAAGAGAGAGAGAGAGAAAGAGAGAGAGAGAGAGAGAGACAGAATTTGGCTAGTGTTATGTGGCTGGTAGCGAACCGAAAGTATTGTTGTGGACCATGGCATTGGGGAGCGGTGATGATGGAAACTGGGGAAGCGAAGCATGCCCCGAGGTAGATAGAATGCCAAGGTCGTTCGGTTTAAATTTGTTTCGGTTTAATCATAATTATTCCTTATACCCCCACACGGTGGCGGTGGCGGCGGCAGCGAACACACATCTCAAGTCCAGCGGCGACGACTACTCCTGTTTCGCGCGACTGTGTCTTTTTCTATTTTGTTGTTTTCTTCCTGTTTTTTTCTTTCTTTTTCTTTGACTTGGCAAGCGCAGTAAAGAAAACCAATTCCCCGTCTCTCCCACCGGCACCATTCGTCACCGCAGGACATGTCCGTGTTTCCGTCACCCTTGTTTGGGTTTTTGTGGTCCGCGCTAGAATGCAAAATTTACTGCGCCTCAAACGCCTCGCACTGCCCTGTTCGGAGGGACCGGGGCGGGGGTTTCCAGCGTGTCCTTTTACACTTATATAGGTTTTTATGGGTGTGTGTTTCGAAGCATAACCGTGGATTCATTAGATATTCTGTCTTCTTGTTCTGTTACAGCTTTAACCATTTTGCTCGAGTATTTCTCAAAAAGGATAACATACATAAGTAGTATAGAGTTCTAAAAAAAAAAGCGTGCATTTTTTCATTTGGTTATAAAACAGAAACGCCAGAACATTTAACGATGCTTCGACATTGCTTTGAAAGGTTAGTTTATGCCATTTATGTATAAAATCCAATTTCGGTTGCAGATAATTGGGAAATGTAAAAAAATAATTACCAAAGTGGTGATGAAATCATTCGTCAAAAGCACATTTCATTGAAGCTCATTCCCACCTCGGTGGCTATGTTAAGAAGCTGTATTGTGGTTCGGAAAACCCACACATCGTGCAAGAGAAGTCAATGCACCCAAAACGAGTGACTGTTTGGTGCGAATTTGGTCTAATTGGTTCTTTGACCAAAATTGTTTTCCATAAAAAAATGGCATGAATTAACCTTTCAAATAAAAGTTCAAGCTATGAAAATTATTCAGACGTTTCTGTTTTATAACCAAACGAAAAAGTGGACGCTATTTTGACCACCCTGTACAATACAACCATATTTACCATTACCATTATCGCATTGTTTCTATTTGTGTATCTAAAAATGCTGAATGTCAAATTGTCAAAACTGGAAACTGGTGTGTATCAAAAACTGGAAGACTGTTCAGGGGGTGGCAGAGGAAGGGGATGAGCGAGGGAAGTGAAGAAAGGGACAGAGCAGAAGTATGATGCTCTCTCTGGTGGCAGAGCACCATCACCGCCTAGAAGAGGAATTTATGTTCAAATTGGAAGATCGTTCCAATTGGTAGGAATTATCGTTCGATTGTGTGATGGAAGAGGGGTGGTGGTGGGGCCGTGGGGGGTCGCTGTCGATAGCAGGCAGTATCCGGAGGGGTGTGGTGATGCGGTATGCAGTGTTGGTGGCTGTGTTGGTCGTGTTGTGCGTGATGTCAGTAAAAGCTGGTAATAAAACTTTTACGGCCGGACCCGCGGACCCGCGCGCTCCTTTTGCGACACACATGTTCCGAGACGATTCCCCGCCTTGAGCCGCTGCCGCCGCCCCAAGGGTTGGTGGCGACGGGAAGCCTTCTCAGGGCGTCCCATTCTGGGTCGTCCAACTATCGCGAGGGGCGAAACGTTACGCTGCTGGCAGAGCACGCCGAGTTGAAGCAGAGCCGTCGGTTATTGCAACATAAAAATTACCAAACCCCCCGCTGTGCTCACGTTCCTTTAACGTCAAGGTTACTAGTTTCTTTTTCTTTAAGTTCGTTAAAAACTGTGCGCTGTAGGCGGCGGAGGAATTACGCTATGGTTGTGGTTTAACCGTTTCTGCCGTTTCAATTTTCATTGCATTTCACCAACCGCGCGCCCAGCACACGATGGCTAGACGACAGTCCGTCCGACGGTCAATGGCGTCGACAGTAAATTTTCCATCACTTTACTTTTGCGCCGGAGAATTTCGTCTCAACCCGTAAGCGTGTAAATCGCGTCGGTGCAGATGTATGGCACATGTTGAAACGGCGCAGTTTTTTTGACTCCTGGCACTTGATGAACAAAAAAAACTAAAAATTTGCATTCCCACTACGTTGCTCTGGTTCAACAGAGTTTGATGTGATGTTTGAATTCTCCCAGAACCGAAAGCCCAATTAAGAAGACTTTGCGGGTTGGCTTGTCGGCCGCCATTCTCATGACAGAGCCAGCCCATCGTGAACTGGCGAGATGGTCTCTCTCAGGTCTCCAGACAGCAGAATTCCGGATGGGGCGATCCAGAGCGATATTGAAAGGAGGAGAAGCATGCAAGGCCGTGCCTAAAAGTGCAAAATGCTAAATTAAAGCTTGAAATTTCGGTTATCTTGAGCTGAAACTGTTTGCGGAATTCTGGTCAATGCCAACGGTGTTTGGATAACAAAATATACATAAGTAACGTACTGGAAGATTGGGAACCTCTCCCAAGGTTTGATGAAATACGGAGTGATACATGTTTACCATTTTGTTTTGGCTTCTTTGTGCCCGTCACCCAGGCACACGAAACCGGAAACGTTCGCTGACTGCATTGGCAACGAATTACCGTTCGGATGGGAGGAGAGCTACGATCCACAGATCGGTACCTACTACATCAACCACAACACACAGTCGACGCAGCTCGAAGATCCGCGCCTGCAGTGGAAGAGCAAGCAGGATGAGATGCTGCGGGAGTACCTCTGTTCGGCACAGGACACGCTGGAGGCAAAGAAAGAGATCCTGAACGTGAAGACACAGCGGCTGCATTTGGCGCAGGAGGAATATAACCACCTGAATGCTCTCGCGGCGAGCCGTACTAGCAGTAAGTGGTGGTGTGGTGGTAGCTCACACAAGGCCAGTGCGATGTAATATAACCATAAATTCAATCGTTTTTCTCTTTTACCCTGCCCACTCGCCATCTCTCAGTCTGCTCATCGACAAGCTCGTGCACCAAGTTTGACCCGGAGCTGCTGCGAGCCGATCTGGCTATTGCGAAGGAGCGTGTCTTTCGGCTGAAAAAAGAACTATCTCGAATACAGAAGGAGATGCGCAGCACACAAAAGGGTGTGGATACGCTGGCAAGGTAAGACAAGATCAGCAGTTATGGCTTTTGGGATGTTCAGTATTAATTTACCTTTTTCTGTCACCACCACCCTCTATGTACTAATACAGCGTGGAGCAGAAGCTGAACTCGCACGTAAACGGTTGCTACAACATCAGCGAGGCGCAGGCCATCATGGAGGAGGTGAAGAAAATTCAAAAGTCACTGATCACCGGCGAGCGTGAAAAGAAGGAGCTGATGAAGAGCCTGGCGCAGGTCAAGGACGATTTGACGCGTTTGCAGCTACGCCAGGAGAGTCCGGATGCGTCCACCTTCAACCTGGCGCAGGACCGTATCTGCGCTGCGTCGCAAACCGACCTGTCGTGCGACAACTTTCCGATGGGGGCACGCGAAATGGCGAAGATGCGCCAGCGGTACGATGAGTGGCGACGCCGTGTGAAGGAGATCCAGGAGAAGCTGGCGGCGCTCGAGGAAAAGATACGACCGGGCGAGCTCGAGTCGGACCAGGACCGCTTGTTACTGTTCCAGGAGAAGAAGCAATTGCTGCTCGAATACCGAAGCATCACACCCAAATCGCGCTCGCAGTCGGAGATGAAGCGCATCCAGAGCGTGTGCCGGCAGCTCGAGTCGGATCTGAACATGGCGTACGAAGAGTCCAACCAGTGCATCGCTAACCGTCTAAAGCTGCACGAGGAGAAGCAAGCTCTGTTGCAGCAGCTACTCGAAGCACTCAAGGAGTTTACGCACCTTGAGAACCAGCTGAAATCGTTGTCGGCCAGCACACTCTCGATCAGCAGCAGCTCGAGCCTGGGTTCGCTTTCGACGGCCTCGAGCAAGGGATCGCTGAGTGGGCTCAGCTTTACCGACATCTACGGCGATCCGCTGTCGTCCGAACCACAGATCGACATGGTCGACATAAATCGGCGCGTGCAGCGGCTATTCCATCCGAGCTCGGACGTCTCCCTGTCGCCGCGTAGCAGCCTGTCGGCGGAAACACCACCAGCCTCACCAATGAAGCTAGATTGTGAAGGTGGTAGTAACGGGGGTGGAGGAGTGGGCGCTAGCGCCCATGTGTCCGGTCACGTTGCGGCCATCAGCAAACAGTGTGGCGTGATCCCGGCACACAGCTATCTCGGCGGCGGGGTGCCAGAATACAGTTTCGATCGGCAGCGGCTCGAAGAGCAGCTGCAGGATTTAAAGATTCGCCAGCTCGGCATGGCGCCCCTATCGCCGATCTACGAGAAGCCACCGTACTTGGACATTGCGCCAACCATGCTCCTAAGCCGTTCGTCTTCCACCTCGAATACGCGCTCCGTCTCGACGACGGTGAGCGATGAGTCGGTGGCCGGCGACTCCGGTGTGTTCGAGGCGTCCCGGGCACTGCTGCCGAACCGAGACTGCGCTCAGGTGCAGATCGGTATTCGCTACACGGCCGGCGACAGCACGCTGTGCATCACCATCGAGAAGGGCCGTAACCTGACCGCACTCTCGCTGCCCGAGGACTGTCAACTATTTATCCGCGCGATACTGTTGCCGCCGGGTGCGGCCGCGACCGCTGCCTCCCATTTTATCCGCACCGACACGGTAACCGATTTCACGCGACCGCTCTTCAAGACGATGCTGGTGTTGCAGTTGCCCCTCGAGAAGGTATACACAAAGTCGCTGCATGTCAAGGTGATGGTACAGGTCGGCCAATGGGAGGACTGGGTTGGCAGTGCGCAGGTTAGTCTGGCTGAGTTCAGCCCGACTGATGCGTCCAGTAAGTGGTACAACATTATCAGCCGGCAGTCGATGAGCGAGTCCGAGCTGCTCGATGGACGAGTAATTGGCGGTTGCCCGACCGAAGAAACAGCAGAAGGTGGTGAAGGAGAAGGAAGAGGCGGAGGAGGTGGAGGAAGCGGAGGAGGAGACGGAGGAGTAGGCGAAGGGAGAGCTAGACTGGCAGGGATGATCAAAGAGGAATCGTCCGACGAGTCAACCATCATCTCTTCGTCACAAACATCGACCTTAACGCGCAACCAAGGCCAGGACGAGTTGCAGGCCGTCCTGGAGCTCACGTATGACGAGCTGTTGCGAGATGAAGAGGCAAACGAAGAGGACGATGAAGAAGAAGGGGACGAAGAGGACGACGAGGACTGCGATGAAGTGATCTACGGAGAAGACGATGAAGGTAGTGAACTGAGAGATGCAGGTAGTATTGAGTGTAGGAGAGCAATGTTTCTCGATACCTCAACCAACGGAGTCAAAGAGAACGAAGAGAGCGAACCAATACAAGATGCAGGCGATAGTGTTGGTGGACCAAGCGTAGGTAAGTACAACAAAGAGTACAACAGCAGGAAGTAACCACGAGTCTAATTCTTCTTTCGTTGTTCCGTTTCTTTCGTCACCATAGAAGCTACTGACCGAATGATACAGGAATACATGAATAGCGTGAAGGAGGCTGGGAAAGGTGGCAGCCGTCGTGCGGAGGAGCAAGATGAAGTGGTAGTATTGGAGGAAGCGATGACGGCCATCGAGCTGGCCGACAAGGAAACGAACACTGAGTGTGCCTTTCTGCCGGAACGAAACCGGCGACGGTTTAACGATCCGGCTTATCGCGCCTCAACCACCACCATCGAAGAGGGTTCGGTTGTCGATGATCGGTTGGTGAAACGATCGCAAACTTTTTCACCAAGGTACGCACCAGGGCTGACCGGTTTTTTACGATTAAGGGATGGGCACAACACAAAACAAAGGCAAAACATCTCATGGTAAACCTTTAATTTAAATTTTATTGTGTTTTGCTGTGTCCCTGTCCCTTGTTTTCCGTGAGTCAAAACTTTCAGCTATACTGTTCTTTTTTGTGGTCCTGTTTTTTTTGCAGTGCCGTAGCTAGTAAAACCAGATACATCTGCCGGTTGAACCGGAGCGACTCGGACTCCGCCATGCACTTCAACAACCCAGTGACGCCGCACCCTTTCAAGCGAGGTTCGGTTGAACGGCGTTCTTTGCGCTACCACAACCGCGTCTCGAAAATCTACCACAGTGGGTGTTACGCTACGTTCGCAGGGTCCGACGGTGTATTACTTATGAATGTGTTTGTTTGCAGAAATGCATCCGGCTGTACCGCGTACCAGTCTCGACCTGGAGCTCGATCTGAAAGCACAGCAAACGAAACTGGAGACGCTGACAGACGAGATCAGTCGATTGCGCGAGCTGAAGTACCGGCTAGAGCAAGCGCGTGACAATAACGACGTGAAAGTTGCTGCCTGGGCACTTGAAAACGAGGACTTTCTACGGCTGGTTAAGAATGTAAACGCGGTAACACCCGAGGAGCGACAGCTCGCCAAGTTGCTGATGAAAACCTCGAAAGAAATCTACAAGTTGCGCAAGACGAAAGTCGGCAAGGGAAAACTCGATTCGATATCGTTTAAGTGAGTGCCCATCTGTACTCTGTACAGTTCCAGCCCGTCTGCCGCGACTATATTTAACTGATTTACACATCATTGAAACTAATTTTGTATTGCTACTCCACGTGTTTGCAGGGAAAAGATGGCATTCTTCACACGACGCGGTGTATCCGTTCCAGAGTTGCCTACGGAGATCTTCCACCAAAACGGGGAAGTGCATGGCGTGGAGACGATGAGCACCGGTGTAGGGTGCGGCGGCGAAACAAAGCCTGGTAGTAGCAAACCATTGTTAGGAACTTCGGCCCCTCCAACGCCCCGACAACGGGAATGCTTGCCCACGGATACGGACCGTGCTGGTGGTGGCGGCGGGTCAGACGAGTCTGAAGGAGGTACAACAACGCCGACCAACTGCGAATCGGTGGAGGCAGAGAGTGCGGTCGCGTGTGCTCCGAAAAGCGAAGATCCTGCTGACATCTTTTTCTCCTACAATGACGTAGATCGGACATACGGCGTACAAGTTTGAGTGTGACCAGCGGATGGCCGAATAGGCAAATCGTGCTCCCTCTTTCCTTGTATGCACCTCCTGCCACATTTGACACCTTACTCCTACGCAAAACTGTTGAACTCTTGAAAATGACCAAAGGTTTTGCATGCATTTAATTGTTAAGCTTAATTACGTTGTTTTATTGTTTTTTTATTTTGTTTTTATTAACACAATCGCTGTAATCACCACTTTTGTGTGTTTCTTGGCGTAATTCCATGTGCATTCTTCTACCGCCTTCCCCGAACCCTGCTGTCTCTGGCCACCCCTGTCACCTTAATGACCACCTAGTAAAAATGACCAAAATGTAAATTAATCATATCGTATACATTAGCCAATCAAATGGGCCTTGGCAGTGAGATTAAGTTGAAGTTGAAAAATCACGAAAAATCAATGCGAAACAGGGAGCTGAGGAGTGCTTACGCAAAGCATAGAATATAATGAATTATGTGAATACGGCTTGCCCTGCCCCTTTGTTTTAAACAAATCAACAACAAAACAAAAAAATCGAAATTGAGTTCGACTTCAATACAATAATAATTGTCACGAATTAAAAGAAATCAAGACGCGACGGCTTATGGCGTTTTGCGCAGGGACATTACAATTAGTTTTACATGATCACGTTTCGTATGCGTATGTGTTCATTCCGTTGGTTCGTGTGTCTACGTGATCGAAGGTGATGAAAGTCCAACAGTTAGAAGCTAGGTGCTCATCAATTCGGTTTGCGAGCAATACACAATCAAAAAGAGTTAGATTCACTAAATGTACCCAAATCATGCGATTTTAAATTGAAATTTAAGTTCAAGTCAGAGCGCTCGTTGAACACTCGGAACGTTACAGCGAGATTCTGCTGGACCTCGGAATAGTGTGTAGTTGCCAACACAATGTAACGCCTAACAAGAAAAGGTCGGTGGTGAATAATGTTAAAGATAATAACTCGATGTTTTATAGCAGATCAAAACAGAAGAGAAAATAAAAACAGTAAGTAGAATGTGCATTAAAGAGAAAGAGGAGGAGAGTATTAAATGACAGCCATGCAGCATGTAAGATGCTGCGACAACCATAAGCAAGTGCGTTATGCGATACGTGAAAAGATGGCCCAAAGAAACAAGGCATGACACAAGTGGAGGAAGATAAAGACGACAAGACCGAAGGTAACAGTCTAGGGAGAAGAAATACCGATACAGAACAAACGACGATGACGACCAGGACACCAACAAGTTGAATAGATGGAACGAAGATGACAAGTAGCCACCGCCCCTCACCCAACAATACTACAACTTAGACTCATTCAACCATATTCGGTCGACAAAGTCGAGTTGCAAGTGTTCATCTAACTGTTGGTTTTAAGAGTCAAATTCAAACGTGCAATAGCGACAATTTTCCGACAAATGTTGTTATATATACTTATTTTAATACTTATTATAATATTTTAATTTTTATGACGATCATTATTAATATTAGTCATTATTATGAATATTAATATTATTATTATTATTACAACGATTCCTAATTCGCTTGAATATGACGTTTGGTAGTGAGTATGCGGCGCTATCGTTGATGTACCGCTTCTAATTCCTTCTCCGCACCCTTTTGTTGCTTTTGTTGCACATAAATCCCTGCTTTCGTTCGGGTCATCCCTGCAGGGAGCAAACAGTGGACAGCCACCGCATTAGCTCTCAATTTGATCGCATCGTAAACAAGCGTCGGTTGTATTTGAAAAGTGCCTTTCTCTGTGTTGAAGCCACATTTGAATCTTAATGTAATCTAATCTAATCTGATCATTAAATTTAATCCTAAGCAACGATAAAACAAAAGCTTTGGGTACAAATCAGTTGGGACAAGCCTGTCGCATCAGTGTTTAAAACCGTTAATATCTCATACTATATAAGGAGGGGGAGAAGAAGTAACTGAAAGCTGAGGAGAACGAGGAATGGCCTCGACCAACCAGCCCTTAGTTAATCATGTTGGATTTGTTAAAGCTTTGTTAAACAAATTGAAATAGAAAATAAAAAAGCAACAAATGCAAACGGAACGACAGAGAAATCGAAGTGCGAAAACGAAATGAACATGTTTATTGAAGTAAAGGAGGCAAACCGAAACAATGCAACGGCGCGGATGCAAACAAACGAACTGTAGATAGTTTTGGGTACAACTAAACATAATCAAGAAAGCAATAAAAACAATGATTAAAACGGAAATAAACTTGGAAAACTTATCCGCAAAACCGCGTATGCTTCGCGTGCAGCAAAACCAGCTATTTTAGGGTTAAGTAGTGGTAGATACAAGGGTTGCTGATAGAGCCGTTGCAACATATGTGCCTTATTGACCGGAAAAGTGGAAGCAAAAGAAATGACAGTAAAGGAACGATAAGAGTTCGAAAATTAGTTGCGTGAAGGCCGGAAAAAACGGTGGAAAATTGGTTTGTTCTTTTTTTTGCATTAGCCGATTCTAGGTTTTGATTATGATTTTAACAGATTACTAGCGGAGTGTCTGACGAGCGTTGAATAAATGTTAGTTAGGATTTTTTTTATTCCGAAGCCGCTAAGGAAAGGAGCAAGGAACAAAAATCCAAAAACCTTTGTTCAATTTTCTACAAACACAAAGAAGTCCCAATGGTCTAGGTATGCGAAAACGCAAGTTATTACCTATTTTGCGACAAACCACAAACTATAAAACTAATTCATACACATTTTGAATTAAATTCATGCAACGGTACTCTGTTCGTTTTCTTGTCTCTATGTATGTGTGTTTATATATGTTCATATAAATGCATAAGTGACTCAATGCACACCGATCCCTGCCGTTTTCTTATTATACATTCATAATATTCAGTCAGCGTTATTTGGCATGATAAATAATATATATAAATATATATTCGTATTAAAGTGTCTTTTATCACTCGCGCTCTGTACCGCAACGTTATTTCCAGGTTATTTATGCGTTTTTCAACACATCTGCATCTGAAAAGCACAATTTATTGGTAGTTGGCATTGTGACTATGGCAATTCAGGCTCGTGAGGCTCATCCGTAGATGACCCGTCTCAATGCACAGATTAATCGGTTTCCAAGCGAAAGACCTCAGTTCGAACCCCGGCAACCGCATCTACTTGAGTGCAAAACTTAAAGTTGGTGCTTAATACTACTCTGCGCGTTTTAATATAATAAATAATAATATAACAATTCATTGACCGTTGCACACCTGAATCTGGACGATACGTCTGGAATGTGTGAGCATGTTGGTATGACTTTTTTCCGTCGTTGCAGCAGACACCGGCTCGTTCCGTGTCGTCCGTCTTCCTGCCCTGTACCCGAAGTGTGATCCTGCGCCCAAGTGTAGTGTCACTGGCCGTATATTCGTGGTTTGTGACTATTTTTGGCGCTGCCAAATAAAGCATTTAAACCTTCGGCAGTGGATAGGTGTGTGGGGACACATCTTGGGCGAAACTGCGCGTCCCCTTCTTCCAGGTGAAATTCACGAAAACCTGCACGCACTCAAACTGCGAGGGTTCGTTTGCCGTCTTTCGCATAGAAACCGATTAATCGATGCAGCTCAGACGGATAGTTGTAGTTATCTGATCATATGATAATATCTTAATATAGTTGCAGCTATAACTATACATGGCTGTTTTCAGTCCAGCACGTTTGTTCGTTGACTAGCAGACGTTTTGCGCTGGGATCGTTATTCCTCTTGAGATAATGAAACAATGGCTTTTTCTATGATAATTTTATCGGATATTTTATGACGGACTAATTAGGAAGCAATGCAAGTAACATGTTTTAGACGTCAATTAGAGGAGAAAATACAGAGCAACAAAGATTCGATTGTTTTGTTTTATCGTGACCGTTCTCATAAAATAATCTTTAGTATTAAGCGTTTATGTCCATCATCGTAGTTAGTGACGGTGACACTCGTGACTTTGGGGCAGCGAAATCAAACGAACATTGTCCATGGTGCGTTCAACACCCGAACTTGCTATCGTGCCAAAAATCGACGATATGCGTGGGCCCAGTGCATAATCGCGCCAAAAGTGACCTTATTTTGAGCGAAAAGTTTTTATTCGTAAGGAATTGTTCTCGACAACCATAATTGCGTGTTACGATCGTTGGGGATTGAATTTGTTGGCCCGTTATGCTGTGATCAACTTTGCTGCCCAGGTTCGCTTTACATAAATCGTGTCTTCTTCCCAAAACTCCAAGAGTCCCCTTTCAGAGGGCTACCTCTATGGCTATGGCGTTTCCAGGGGAGCCAGTAAGAGGTCCCAAGCAATGACGCCATTCTAAAGGTATTTTGTCAATAAGAACGCAGAAGGAACACGGTGTTCTTACGGTTCGTTGATCGTGTGGATCGTAGGCCAGGAACGCTCGGCGGTTGTGGTTGCCGGAAAACGGCAGAAGAGCCAATCGTAGAAATCGTGAAGATCGTGAAAAAGAAATAATTTGGGTTGCTGTAGGATGATGCGATGCGTAGGCACGCGGTACTGAATGCAATGCAGCCCAAAACGACTACAGGCTGGGTTTAGTCGATCCTGATGCGCCGGCGCGCCGGCGCACCGCCTACAGCGCGGCTGGCGATATGGCGCTCTACACCTTTGCGACGACGCAGAATTTCCCGAGGGGTTGCCAGAGAATCCCTTTCCCGTATCCCTGCCTGCCCCGACCGCCGTATATACCCTTTTTCTTGTCGCTCACACTTTTTCCCTGTCCATCTCTCCCTCTCTCTCTCCCTCTTTCTCTCTTTCTTTCTCACTGTCTCTATCTCTCTTTCATCCTCGTGCTTTATCTGGTCTGGTCTCGGGCAACCGCGCGTCCAGAGCGCAGTAGTAGTAGCGGAGCAAGGAGCGCTGGTCATAAGGAGTTGCTGTGTCGCCTAACACTTGGTCGCCCCAAATTGTCCCCAACAAGCTCCTGTTGCCCTGGTGCACCTCGTGGCTAGTGCACAGTGAGTCGGCCGGATAGAGCTGCCCACGGAGTGTTGTAGGTTTGTAGCGGTTTTACCGGTTCGCCGTGTGGGTGACATTACTACCCCGGGTTCCTTCGGTCGGTGGTCGGTGTTATGTTGCTGCCGGCCACTTCATCTGCCACCCTGCCTCCCCTATCAAATTCCGTCGGAGTTCCAGTGACTTCCTAGGAACCGGCAGTCAGAAGATTGGTTGCCGGTAGAAAAAGCGTGGTACCTGTGGTGTGGTGTAGCTGCTGATCCTTCAGCACCCCCTGATCTTGACAATCAACCACCGCGTAATCAACCGCCACCGTAGTTGAAGGTGTTCCGTGCGTGCGTGCGGTACTGTGACAATCGGCAAAACACGCGTATAGTGTGCTTGTGGTTGAATGTGCCCTCACACGTACTGGCCGGAGCGGTAGGAGCCAACGACCGATTGACTAGAGGTTCGGGGTCCCCTAAAAATAGGTAGTGTAGAGTCCGGCATTATCCATAGTCGCAGCTACACGCAGCGAGGAAGGGGGGAAACCTGGACTTGGTGATGTAGTTTCTTGGGAGTCACTTCAACAATCCAACCAGCCAACTACATCGTTGTTTAGACGGATCCACGCGAGCTGCTGATGGACGTAGCGATGAACTCCGTGGTTGACCAAAAAGTTTGAGAAACCGCGACGACATGGTGGCGATGCCCTTTCGGGAGATTCTTTCTTCTGGGCGCTAGGTTTCAGGATGCGGCCACCGGCGGTGGTGATGCACAGGAAGTGGTGCTGGTAGTGCCTCCCCCTCTCTCGTGGAGTGGAACACTGTGGCAGAGCGGTTTAGCGGGTCGGTTGGCGGGGCTGGTAGCTGCGGGGGGCAAAGTAGAGCAAGAATTTTCTGGTCACAAAGCAAGCAAGCGAACAGACACACATACGCTAGCGCTGCCACACAGCCACACATTGACACACTGACTATTTATAGCACCTGGCTCACCGGAGAGTAGCTGCCGGTTGCCGGCTGCCGGCTGGTGTTCTACACAATTCGCTCAGCCGTAAAGGTTAATAAATGGTGCGCGCTACGTTCGTCGTCGCAAAGCACACAAACAGAGAGGGAGCTAAAGAGAGAGAGCGAGAAAGAGAAAGAGAGAGTGAGAAGAAAACCAGGAAGCGAGGCTGGCTAGCTTACCACGCACACGCCACAACCACAACACTGGCTGGTTGGCTGCTTGGTCTGCCATGAATCACTGTCCTTTGAGTCCCACGCACCGGGGGTGGCCGGTAGAACTTTCCGCGCGCCTGATTCACCTCATCCTGGTGATGGCGTTGGACGCTGGTCGCCTACTTCTCCTAACACCTCTAACAGACGAACGACGGGAACTGACACGAGATGGGATTATGCGTCCCGTATGCTTGGTTCATTTGCAAGAGTAGCACGCGAAGCGACTAGACTCTCAGACCCTCAGTGACCGAGAGTCCGGAGCATGTCGGACACGGAGGCGGACGCGAATGGGAGCACCAACGGTGAACCGGGTGGCACGGCGGTTACCAACGGCTCCCAGCAGCTGCTGCCCTCACAGAAGGTGCTGGAGGAGGAGGAAGCGGAGCGGTTGGCCGAGGAGGAACGGAAACGTAACCGTGAGCCGCCCATCATCTTCTCCGAGGTTGATGTAAGTGCTCCTCTCCCTCCGCGGGGACTCGAATCCCCGGGTTTCCTCGCCCAACCTACTCTGTATCTCGGTGACTGTCGTCGTCTCGTAGTCGAAGCTGGAGCTGGAACGACTGGTGGACTTCGTCGACGGTAAGCTGTCGGAGGAGGAACAGGAAGCGGTGGACCAGCTGCACCAGTACCTGCTGCTGGGCGAGGGCGCCTGGACGTTCGGCGACTGCTTTCTGGTGTTCGTCGGGCGCATCTTCCGCGACCAGCAGTGCTTCTCGACGGACGTGCGCGTCCACCTGCTGCGGGCGCTCGCCAACGCCGCCCTCAAGGAGGACATCATACTGCTGCTGCACCAGGACCGCAAGGACCACGTGCTGATGAACTTCGCCCAGGACATCGACCGGCACCCACCGGAGGAGCAGCAGTCGATCGCACTGTTCGTAAGTATCGTACCCACACCGCACGCGTTCCGCACTCGTGACTGAAACGCGTGACCCCGCGCAGATGTGCAACCTGTTCGAGAACAACAACGCGTCCGAGTGGCTGCTGTACATCTCCGAGTGGAGCTACAACGGCCAGACGACGTCCAACATCCGGGCGACGACGAAGGTGGCCGTCCACTGTCTGCTCGCCGCCTGCCCCCGGTTGCAGGACATCGGTACGGCGCTCGTGCACAACATTGCCTGCAAGGAGGTGAAGACGGTCGTGTTCGACGACGTGGCGGTCGAAATATCGATGGCGCTGCTCCAGTTCTTCAACAACGCACCCAACGAGGAGCACCTCTTCCGCACGATGAAGGCACTGGCCAAGTTCGTTCAGGTACTGGACACCAGAATCACCACCACCACCACCTAACGTTTTCCCATACTTACCGGTACCTCTCCGGTACCGGTACCAGGTCTCACCGGATGTGCCCCAGTTTGTGCAGATGATCGGACCGCACCCGAAGAACTTCAAGGGCAAAAGCGAACGGGTCGACACACTGATCGAGCAGATCAGCAAAAAAGTACGCTAGCACACTGCTAACAATTTCGTGGAAGCGTGGGAGCGGAGGAGCTGGAAAGGCGGGGGGACGGCGGTCCCCGCCATTAGATCAACCATTAGAGACTCCCGCGCAGTCCCCCGCATTATTAGATCAGGTGTATCAGGATTACTATGTTGATGGTCGTCAATGGAGTCGTTGGTCGTTGATGGAGCATTTGCCTAGGGATAGGGATAGAAACAATACATATCACATGCCCTCAAGTCCAGACACACACACACACATACAGACACACAGTCGATGCTTTATTAACTGACGAAAGAAGCAGCCGGCAACCACAGTCGAAAGGGACGCAATAAAATATACGTACAACCCAAATGGCCTGATGATATTCGAGTTTCTGCGTTAGTTTTGCATGTGGAACGTGTGATCGATGCCCGATGGCGGAAAATCGGCTTTTTTGTTTGCTTTTGTTTACAGAGACTTTTGGCTGTAATAGCCGAAATTTGCCTCTTTCTATGACTACTGTGGCCTACTACCAGATTTGTCCCGCAGGGTACCAGGGAACGTTGACCCTGGCCTTTCGGAAAGACTTCCTCCGGTAGAAGGCTAGATGTTAGAGGAAGAGTCCGACTCTGAAGGAGTCGGGTAGCTATGGTTTGTTAGTAGGTGACTGTAAGTGTACTAAGTGTAAGTGTTAGTAAGTGACTCTTTGTGCAGGGTTTTTATCTCTTTTGGCGTAAAGTCTCTGGAAGAGTCTTACGCCCCTCTGGACATAGTTACCTTTTTGCTGGCTCCGTCCTATGTTGTCTTCCGCAGCTGTCTGCACCCTCGTTGCCATGTGAAAATTGTTTGTTCAGAGATGGAGGTTGTGAGGAAGATTGTGTCCTTTCCATATAATTGTCCTTTATGGGTTGCCGAAGTTCTTCATTTGTGCTTTTGCGTTGTGCCATTGTGCCGGTAGTGATATTTGTCCTCCGCCGTAGCAGCCAGTACAGTTGTATTGGGGAAATCGGCTAACCTATGATGGCGTCGATGTCAACACGTATGTAAACACTGTCAAAGCGAGTAAACAACTCGGTGCGCTCGGTGCTCAAAATCGGCTAACATTCGATTAACTAGGACGGGAACCTGCTAGGGAGCTGGTAGAAATGATTCAAGTGTATTCGATAGCGGAACAACCTGTTCGCTCGGTATTATACCGAAATATGGCGAAGTACCGGCGAAACGACTCAAAACAAGCTCGCTGGCAAATCTGTAGTGCGACAAAAAATGTCGCACGCCGCCGACTCTCAATAACCGGCCATCGGATACAGCAGTTGGGTAAACGCGAAAAGAAGATGTGTGCAGAATACGAATACCGCTCAGGTGAAAGTGTGCAGCGCGCGCAGACAAACATCTATTTCGCGTTATTCTATGTCTGAGATATGGCTGATGATTGAACCGTTTCTTGTAGGGCTCACCAGACACACCAGACCAGACGCTTCACGGCGGACTGCAAACATCCAATCTGGCACAAAGATAACCAAATGAGACGGTGGCGACCCCATTGATAACACCGCCTCCCGGCGGATTCCGGGGGCTAGAGATGTTCGGATAGCTCTCTGGTTCATCAGCAGCGATAGATGCCTTCTCGCTGAACAAACACCGGCGGGCCGGCGATGCTGTGTGTTGTGGAGTTGAGTACAGTGGCTGTTAAGGGAGCCCAGTCCCCCCCGTCTTCCCCTCGCTCTCCCCCACAGGCGAGAGGAGCACCCTGTGGAGCATCGGATGAACCACTCTGGTGACAATCGCGCACGGTACGCGCGCCCCACGCTTCATATTGAACGTACTTCAATTGACGGTTCAATTGAATTGTGGAGCTGGCGAACAAACTGGTCGTGGCTTCCGTCGGATGTTCTAACTGTGTGTGGGTGTGTGTATGTGTGATTAGAAGCTCACTATCCTGCGACTATGGCAGACGAACCGGAAGAGCTGCAAACTTTGAAGGGCAGTTCCGTTGGCCGGTCACCGGATGATGCCACCGGAACACCGGCACCGGCGGGGCGCTCCTTTCGGGGCTTGTGGAAAGGGTTGAAGGGCTGTGGGCCAATCCAGCGCCGGCTGCCGATACTGCGCTGGATGCGACACTACGATCGGACCGACGGTGCCGCAGATCTGATCGCCGGCCTGACGCTCGGCCTGACAATCATCCCGCAGAGCATGGCGTACGCCACCATCGCGGGCCTACCGTCGCAGTACGGCCTGTACGCGGCCTTCATGGGTAAGTGATAGCCCCTCCAACCCCACAGAGCCTGGTGTGTGACCTGGTGCATCCGCCCTCCAGGATCGCTGGTGTACGTGTTCCTCGGCACGGTCAAGGAGGTGTCCATCGGGCCGACCAGTCTGATGGCGCTGCTCACGTACCAGTACACGGCGGGACGGCCGGCCGAGTACGTGGTGGTGCTAGCGTTCGCCGCCGGGCTCGTCGAGCTGGCGATGGGGATCGGGCGCCTCGGGTTCCTCGTCTGCCTGATCTCTGTCCCCGTCACGTCCGCCTTCAGTTCGGCCACCGCACTCATCATTATCGGGTCGCAGCTGCGCAACTTGCTCGGATTGGCCCGCGGAAGTGGCAGCGGCTTCTTCGGCACGGTGCTCGATGTGACCAGACAGCTACCGGAGGCGTCCGGCCCGGACACCGCCCTCGGTGCGGTGTGCATCGTCGGGCTCGTAGCACTCCAGCAACTGCCGAAGGTGTGCCGCACTGCCACCAGATGGCGCCGTACGCTTTGGTACGTGTCCCTTGCCCGGAACGCGCTCGTCGTCCTCGCGTGCGCCATCGTTTCCTTCTACTGGACCGGGTCCCCACCCTGGCGACTCTCGGGGGCCGTCGAGCCGGGCATCCCAACGTTCGAGCTTCCCACGCTCATCACCAGCACCGTCGGTAACCGGACCGTGGGCTTCATCGAGATGGCGGTCGAGCTGGGCGACGGCTTGCTGCTCGTACCGCTCGTCGCCATCTTGGCTAACGTGGCGATTGCCAAAGCGTTCGGTAAGTTCCCGTGCCGCCTCCCGAGCTTATCAACCCGCTTATCCTTTATCCCTTTCCATCGGTAGCCTCCGGCCAAGCGGTGGATGCCACGCAGGAGCTGATCGCACTCGGACTGTGCAACATCATCGGTTCGTGCTTCCGCTCGATGCCCACAACCGGGGCCTTTACCCGGTCGGCCATCAGCCACGCGAGCGGAGTCCGGACACCCCTGGCCGGTCTCTACTGTGCCCTGGCCACCCTGCTGGCCCTCGGAGTGCTGACGCCGTACTTCTACTACATTCCCCGCGCCACGCTGGCTGCCGTGCTGATCGCGGCCGTGGCACCGATGCTCGACCTGCCGATCGTGGCCCGGCTGCGGCGCACCGGATCCCCCACCGACCTGCTCGCGTGGACCGTGTGCTTCGGCGTGTGTCTGTTGGTGAGCGTCGAGGTCGGGCTGCTGTGTGGCATGGCGGTCAGCCTGCTGGAACCACTGCGGGTATCGATCTGGCCGCGCTGCCACTGCGAAACGGTGCACGAGCCCCGCCAGCGGTTCAGCTTCCGCCGGGTCCGCCCCGAGCACGGGCTGCTCTACACGAGCGTCGACCGCCTCCGGACCCTGGTGCTGGCCGAAGTAGCGGCGGCGGAGGCAGCGGCGGAGTCTTCCGGCGACGACGAGCGGGGCTACCCGGCCCCGGTGTCGATTGTCCTGGACTGCGGGCGGTTGGTGGCGCTGGACTATAGTGCGGTGCAGGCGCTGAAGGACCTGGCCGACGAGATAGCCCGGCTCGGCGGGACGCTGCTGCTCCGCGACGTTCCCGACCGCTGGCGCCATCGGCTCGCCCTTCACGAGACGGAGCACGGGCTCACGTTCGCTCAGTGAGAAGCCAGCCAAGCATGGTTTATCTGTAGGTAATTCGATCCGGCCGATCGAGTCTGGCGAGTCAAAGTTAGTGCTCGTTTCATTATTGGGGAAACTGTCTTGCGAAACTGCATTGGAGCCGTGAGCAACGGCAACAATAACTACACACTTCAATTCCGCCACCTTTCGTTCCCGAGCCATTCGCGAGAGGCTAATGCAGCGGATTTTCCAACTGATTCGTCGATGAAGATCGCAGTAAGGATCAAACACTAAGCCAGTCTGGAAGCGTTGTAAAACGCGTACTTTGATATAAGGAGACCCAAAAATCACCCACTATAACCCACAGCCAAGGCAAGCAGTGATCGTATCGAGTACCAAAGCCAATGTTCCCTTAATCTGGGATAGTTTTCACAAATGGAGCGAAAACCGCCCAAGACTAGACCAGGAAATACAAACTTTATTGCCAATAAAAAACCAAACCAACTTTATCAAAGAAACGGACAGGGAAGCCGCAACTATTTCGTTTAGTCAGTTAGTTAGTTAGTCCAACGCTTAGTTACGTGACTTAAATTGTTCGCCACGCTTGGGGATCGTCGTCGTACAAAATAAACTGTCTGTAAGTATTTAGAACACCAAACATTTACACACTACCGTCCACAGTGGAACCATCAAAGATGCGCCGGGGAGTCTGGGTATTGACAATGAAGGGCATCCCTCCTTATCTTGTTTAAACTTCGTGTGGATTAGCGATCAACATAGAGCTGGTTTGCCACCCAACTTAGGCCCAAACCGTTAAACCCAGGACCGACACGGGGGTCCTGCTCCAGCACTTGAACCAAATGTCATCGCTGACAGCAGGCCAACCGCCAGCGAGGGTGGTCGCCTCCATCGAACTTTCCGGAACGGAATCAAGCAAACCCCGCAAACCCACACTCCTGAATCCCAGCCCGCGCGTTGCGACTTTTAAATTTCCTCGGGCTACCAACATCCGATTTTCAATTTTATTAATTTTTTTATCCGATATTTTAGGCATCCAAAGGACGAACGTCGACCGCTGAAGATATGGTTTGGGGCCATTTTCACATCAATACGAAACATTGACACACACCCCGTGGCGGCGGCTCCGGTAGCCCTGTGAAACCCCTGCAAGTGACCTGGTGTAGCCCACTTGCCCACCCCAGTGGCCCGGCTGCCCCTCAACGCCATCGCCAGCGTTGCGATAACCCCCTTTCGCGTTTCAGAGCAGCATAAAGAAAAGCGACCGCCGAAAGGGAGGCGAAGGCGTTCCATGAGCAATTTCTCTTGCGGCGCACTCATGCCGCCGCCTCGCTACGAAATGCAATCCGATGGGACACACACGATTCGCAAATGCATCTAAGCGTGGAAAGCGGTGCTAAGTTGCTGTTGCAGTTGTTGCATTCCTCCACGCTAGGGGAGGGGCGGGAGAGAAATGGGGAGAAATGTGAAGGGCGGTGATGGGTGGTGGGTGGTGAAAAGGGAACGAGTGGCTCTAGCGTGGCTCCTCACCACAAGTGGGTCTTGTTGTTAGAGGCTCTCTCTCGTTCTCTCTCTCTCTCTCTCGCTGGACATGCGCATGTTGATAGTCGATCGATCGCCTGCGCAGGTTGGCTGTGTGAGTGCCGTGGTCGGATTGGGTGGCCGATGCATCGCTTGCATTATGCATTATGATGCAGCGCATAGCCGTCATGCCCCGAAACCCGATTTTTTGCATGTGTGAGCCGTACCCGCACGCACGGTGCGTGTGTGTGTTCGTGCGTGCTGCTATCCTTCTTCTTCGCCACCGCCGAAGGACCGGCGGGGATCGCGTACTACCAAGCCCGCGGATCGCACCAAAGACTGTGACGCAACCGCCCGCAATCGCGTAAGCGCCAGCCGCACTTTTCCTTTCGTCGGCGCGGCCGGAGGAGTGCGCCTCGAACGCTGCATTTCTTCCCGTCCCGGTGGGCGGGGGGGCAGGGGGGAAGGGGGGGTTGCCTGTGGCTCCTCCGGTGGACAGGCCCGGCCCGGCTCGGATCGGGCCCCGGTACACACTGGCACGCTATAGAGCTCTGTATCTATTGCGCATATGGTCCGCAATGGCTAGGCGAGCACAACTAGGCTGGCGGCGGCGGCGGCGGCAGCGGCGGCAGCGGCGGAAAAACTGGTCTGCGGAAAAGGCTTTCGGTTTCACTGCACCATGCCGTGCCGTGCCTTGCCGTGTCCTCCGAAGTGCACCTCTGGCGGCTGCCCCGGTGAAGAACGCGTGTTGGGAATCGCCGACTCGGTCTTGGCCACCGTCGGGCCAGTCAGTTGTCTTTCGGCACGCGCCGTAAACGGATCAAACGAGCCTCCAGCAAGCAAGGTTTTGCAGCAGCAGCAAATCCAGGAATCGCGCCGAGGCCGCACCACTTCTGGCGAGTTCTGGCGTGACGAGCCCGGACCCGGACGGAACGGGACGCGGAACGCGTGTGACAATCAACCTCTGCGCATCTGCGCATCTGAACCCCCCCTGGTGGAGGTGTTGGTTGGGGACGCTAGTTGCGCTTGGTGGCCCGACACGGTGTGGTGATACGGCGCACCAGGCGGGGAGGGAGGTGGGGGGAGGGGATCTCAAACGGTAACCGGGGCCTCCGCTTCGCACACCATCGATCAACCGACCCGACCCAGGCGATCCGGGACGAATCCCAGCAGAGGCCGCTCACGTAAGTTACCTAGCCCTACACCCAGCCAACACTTCCCCCTTTGGTGCGGTGTGTGTGGGGGTCCGGTCCGGTTTCGCAAGTTCTCCAAACGAACAAGTTTCGGAAGTTTTCCCAAAGTTCCAACAAGAAGACGGGCTCTGTTACGGCAGAGCTGAAGGGAACTGATTAGCGGAAAGGGTCCGCGAGTCCCTCCCTGAAGTCCTCGTGTCCGAGCCGTCCCAAGAAGTCCCAAGCTCACATTGTGTTCTGTGGCAGCCGCTTCCAAAACCGTTACGCAACATTGGCACACGATCATCTTTCATCAGATGCGATGTGTGTGCAGATTTGACGATGGGGCCACACTACGGGGTGGCATCTCCGAGTGCCTCCAGAGCCCCATCATTACGCAGCCTCCAACGCCCGGGAATGTGCCCGACCGACCGGGGGTCTCCAACTGCCTTACGTAACGTTGTGCTTATGTGTGTGCAATTGCATCGTAACCAGGGTAGGATCTCGTTGCATCTAGCTAGCTGGCTGGAAAGGCCAGGCTGGCCAGGAAAGCACTTCTAATGCAGTCGCACAGACACGAGATACCATGGCACGGCACGGCTCGGTACAAAAAACCTGCTCCCAGCTGATGATGGGATGGGACAGGACCGGACTGGACCGCGGGATGGGAAGACCGGACCGGACCACCTGGTACCGCGTAGCGTAGATATGGCGAGGCCCCATCGGAGGGGCTTCACTTGGTGTGGTGAAGGAGCCCCCGCCGGTACACCACAGGCTTCGTTAACTGCGCCATTGCCTCTGATTCCTGCTTCTTCCCACTCTCACTCTCACTCGCTCAGGTCAGGTCATTAGCGTGTCAACCGAGCGTGGCCGGATCCGATAGTGAGCGAGGGCCATCAAACACAGTCGGAGGCATCATCATCAGGCACCTCGGGTCAGTCGGTGTTGGAAGCCTGGAGACACTACCCCGATAGATAGCCCGAACAGAGAACCTTCGCTAGAACTCTGGACTGGAAAAGTGGCGATGATCTGTGCGACGCGACCATCCGAGGCGCCCATCCCGGTCCAGGATGGTAAGGAGCCCTGGCACAAGGCGGCACCGGTCGTGACCGACCTGAACAACAACGAGGTGCCGGAAGCTGGGCACTCGCCCGACGACCTCGGGCCGACGGCAAGCTCGCTCCGGTCGTTCTACGATGGCCGCTGCGTGTTCGTGACGGGCGGGACGGGCTTCCTGGGCAAGGTGCTGATCGAGAAGCTGTTGCGGGCGTGCGGCGGACTGCGCACCATCTACATCCTGTTGCGCCCGAAGCGCGGGCTGTCGAGCGAGCAGCGGTACCGGGAGTTCGTGCGGCACCCGGTGTTCGATCGGCTGCGCGCCAAGATGCCCCAGCTGCTCGGGAAGGTGGTGTGCGTCGGGGGCGACATCTCGGTGCCGCAGCTCGGGCTGTCCGAGCGCGACCACCAGGCGCTGCTGGAGCAGGTGAGCGTCGTGTTCCACGTGGCCGCCACCGTCCGCTTCAACGAGGCCCTAGCCGAGGCGGCCACCCTCAACACCGTCGGCACCAAGCGCGTGCTGGAGCTGTGCGCGGCCATGCGCCACCTGCAGGTACCGTTGTAACAGGGTGGAAGCCAGCAACTCCATCGACTTACTCCATGCCTTTCCCTGCGTCCGTCCGGCAGAGTGTAGTCCACGTCTCGACCGCCTACAGTAACCCGTGCAGGAGCGAGGTCGACGAGGTGGTCTACCCGGCGCCGATGGACCCGGACCAGTTCGTCCAGTGCGTCCAGATGCTGCCGGGCGAGGTGTTGAACGCGATCGCCGGCAAGCTGCAGGGTACCCACCCGAACACGTACACACTGACCAAGTCGATCACGGAGCAGCTGGTGGCGGGCTACGCCGACCGTCTGCCCATCTGCATCGTGCGGCCCTCGATCGTGACCGGGGCCGTCGCTGAACCGTACCCCGGCTGGATCGACAACGTGTACGGCATCACCGGTAAGCACCAGGCCCTAGCCAGCCAGCGGTTGTGGGTTGTGGGGATCCAGATATAAGCAGATGCTCTACACACTACCCACAGGCATCATGATGGAGATCGGACGGGGCACGATCAGCAGCATCATGTGTGACGAGCGCTGCACCATGGACGTCATCCCGGTCGACATCGTCTGCAACACGCTGATCGCGGCGGCCTGGGAGACCTGCACCCAGCCGAGGTAAGTGCGTTGCGGAGTCGGGAAGGATTGCCTCTAACCTTTCGTTTCCGTTCTCGGTTTTCGCCCCGCACCCGGCAGTCCGTCGGCACCGCTGCGCGTGTACAACTGTACGTCCGGCCAGATCAACGGCATCAAGTGGCACGAGTACGGGCGGCTCACGCAGCAGTCGGCCGTCCGCAACCCGACCAAGTACGTGATGCTGTACCCGGGCTTCCGCTTCCGGACCAACCGGCTGGTGCACAAGCTGGTCGAACTGTTGCTGCACTTCCTGCCGGCCTACCTGTTCGACGTGGTGATGCGGGCTCAGGGCACCCGGCCGATCATGGCCAAGATCGCGCGCCGCTTCCAGCGGGCGGCCGACACTGGCGAGTACTTTGCGATGCACGAGTGGACCTTCCGCAACGACAACCTGCGTCGGCTGGGTGCCCGGGTCGGCCAGGACGCGGACGGTGCCGAGTTCCGCACCGACGTCACCGGGCTCGACTGGGCGGCGTACATCGACGCGTACATGCTCGGCATCCGCCGGTACGTGCTGAAGGACGAGCTCGACAGCTTGGGGCAGGCCCGTGCCAAGCTCCACCGGTTGCTGTGGGTCAAGCGCATCCTACAGCTCGCGACCCTGCTGCTGGCGTACTACCTGCTCAGCTGGGTACTTTTTCGATGGCAGCGCGTCTAGAGTTTGGGGTCGGGTGTAGTTGGGTGTAGTGCGCAGGCGAAGTAGCAGGGGCGCGTCTTTATTATCACGTAGGGGGTTCTAGAGTAAGACGTGATGCGGCCGATCCTCCCACAGGCACGAGAGCTGTACACTGTTGTAACTGCGCTGATGAGAGCACGCCACGAGCATTAACATTAAAGGACGAACCCTACCCTACCCACGCATGCACAGGATAATCCCGTCCTCTGTTTCGCTAGCTATGGTCCGGCGACGGTGATGACACCGTCGATCCTGCTGACAGGGGTGGTGTCCTTCGCTTCACTCAGTCTTCCACATGAACGGCTCCAGGCGCTCGTCGACGGCGAGCAGGTTGTTCAGATACTCCATGTTCTCGATGTTCTGGTTCAGGATGTCGTTACACCGGGTCAACTGCTGCGACACCTGGCGCACCTTCGAGAACGTTTCCGCGTACGACGTGTACAGCTTCTGCTTTTGTACCAGCTGTGCCAGCGCGCTCGAGACCTCCTGATCGACCTGTGTATGTGCAAATGGGAAAACAGGTCAGACACAACATGCTACTGGCTAGAGAGCTGGTGTGGCATACCTCTTTGATCTTGTTGGTGATCTGCTGCTGCTTGGACGACACCTGCAGGGCACACGTGTTGAAGTGCGATTGCAGCCGGCTGCACATGTTGATGAGATGGGCCGGCTGCAGGCGCTCCAGCACCTCCGGATCACGGTTGGCCGGCAGCGTCAGGGTGCCACGCATGACCGGTAGAAACATCGGTACACTCTGCATGATATAGGTAATAGGGCGAGAGGTTAGAAAATTAGATGTGAAGATCGGTTAGTACGTCACGTAGAAGCGATGGGGTTTGAGAGGGGTAGCCTTGGTTCTCTGGTGCCAATTGATGGTTTTGGTTTGGATAGCAAAGCCTACAGGCACCAGATTGAAACATTCCCTTCATCAACACCCCAGAGCCCAGAGTTGCTCGTCCGTAGTAGCTCATCAACGTCATCGACGAAAGACATCAGCACGAGCATAAAAGTTTACTAATTGGTGATGCCAACTAGTGCGCGCTCTATCCGTTCTAATAATAATAAACAATAATAATAATGATAACACCCAAATGCCCAGATGACGTAATGTGCGACGGAGACGAATTTGGCCATGTGATCGTTGCCTAAATCTGGCGGTTAAGTGTCGTTCCAGCGACTTTGATGAATGTTTGTTTTAAGGCCAAACACACCGCGTTTTCGGGTTGGTTCGGAGTTGCACCGTTCGCTCGTCTCGCACGGGACAACACAGAGGTGCAGATATCGACTAATGAGGGCAGCATTATTACGCAACGCACCGAGCGAAGAGGAAGCGAAATGGCTCACGGGCCGTTGTTTCGTGTGGGACTCGGGGTTGGTACCGATCATCATCTCTGCCATTCTGTTCCGGGGAGGGCGCCGCTGGGATGCGCGTGGGTGCTGACAAGTGGAGGCGCAGCTTGCGTTACCTGTGGGTGTTCAGGCGCGTATGTATTTACACCATAAACACCAGCTGGCCTTGAAGTCTGGGCTGGCCAATCGCATGCAGCACCAGTCGCGACAGCCAAACAAGGTCGCGAAGCGCCGAAGTACGCGAACCACGCCAGTTCGCGGATCCAGAGTGTACACGATCGAGACCGGTAAAGCGCTTAAAACGGCCACCCGCCATCGATGACCCGTTTTGGGTCGGATCGGTGAGACTTCGATCCCACATAAGTGCGGAGTGCCACCAAATTGGGTACCAAACGCGAGGGGGGTGGGGGTTTAATGTCTTGGCAGGGATTGCTCAAGCCTTCTGCGCTCCTGCGCCACAAAGAATGTGTTACCGGAACGAAAGCACCACGCAGTGGGGGCCAGCCAATGTAATAAACCCGTCACCATCATGCGCGCGTGTGGGAGGTTTGATGCCTGCCTGCTCGCACCGCCGGCCCCTGACCCTCCACCAAATCAAAAACATGGTGCCGGATGGTGGCTGCACATTCGTCATCCCAGCGAACGGGAAAGTCGTCGGAATGCCCTGAAAGAGACAAAAACCCTTTAGAGCCAGCAAGACAGAAACTTTGACAAATTAACACCTGTGGTGAGTGTTTAAATTTTCGGCGGAATCAGCGCTGACGAAGTCACAGCCAACTACTCCGATTAGACGGTCCCCGATTAGAAAGAATGGAGCCGACCGACGCTAGGGTTCCGAGTTCTTCGAGGTACCAGTACCACAGTCAGTCGCCAGCGTGAGTAGGAGTAGGTGGCAGCCATCCGAGACCGCTGGCCGTATGCTTCACAAAAACCAGTGCTGCCCCCTCCACGGTGACTTCCTTGCTCGGTTCGCCGACTACGGTCCGAGGCCCGAAGTAGGTCCGAGAGCCGAGAGCATGCGCAGCGCCAGCTACGGCGCCAGCTGGTCACTCAGGTGCGCATACTCGAACGCTACGGACCGGTGTGCAAGAGTCAGTGCGCTTCCAACCTGCAGCAGCTGCTGCTGCACCCGCCGGCGGAACCGCAGTCATCGTCAGTGCTACACGGTGGGTTCGGAGATGCCTTGCACAATCGAGTGATTTATCTGTCTGTAGCACGCGGGCCCGCGTGCACCGTACCACATCGTGCTGTGTAGGTGTATAATATAGTACAGGAAAAGCAGACCACTGGACTGTGCGCTACTGCTGCTATTCGGTGCATATCGAAGCGTACAAGCCACCCTAAGGTGCAAAACAATGAACCCTTCGTAGGTGCGTGTCGGTGAAAGTGATCCCTACGTGCGGTTGAGCAGGGAATTCATCTACAGGGGCCCCTTTCGTGCGGTGCGATCCGTTGTTTCGATCGGTTCGATTAGTGTGCAGGCGACAAGATGGCGCAGCAGAAATTTTTCAGCGGCCTTACTGAGGGTATGATCAACAAAGCGTCGGCCGAGCGGCCCGACCGGCAGAAGACCCACTTTTACTGGCCAGATGAGTACGCTCCGTGCCCGGACGACGCAGCCCCGGTGCGCCACGCCACCATTCCACGCCTACACGGTGGTGTGGCCCCGCCGGCACAATCCCACGATCCCCCCGCCGCCGTCAGCGGCCGTCAGCATCAACCTTCGATCAACCGTGTGCGCCACCAAGGCCCGGCCACCGGGCCTGGCCGCGGCCCGTCCCAGCCAAACGGCCAGACGGCGTACGCGGCCGGAGCGCCACCAACCAGTGACCGGGTGCTGCATTCGGTGCGTCGTTCCAACATCCAGTTCTACGATGGGGTCGATTCGGCGTTCGGCGAGCTGGAGCGAGTGCGGGCGAACGAGAAGCGGCGCATCGAACAGTTTCTGCGCCAGCAGTCGGAGGAGGACACGGGCGAGGCGGCGCGGGCGAAGCGGCTCAGCACGATGCAGTCGGCGATCGAGTTCTACGACTACGTCGACACGGGCGGGCCCACCCGCCAACCGCCCGACCTTCACGGGGCCGTCAACGGCTGGCTGGCGATTGGCGGTGGCGGCTCATCGCCCAGCGTGGGCGACGACACCGAGGAAAACGGCGGCAGCTGTCGCTCGAGCGAACGGAGCTCCACCACCTACAGCGGCCGATCGTCCCCGAGCGGTTCGGGGCGGGCCGGGCAGCTACCCGAGCACAAGCGCCACTCGCAGCGACACTTGCGATCAAGCATCAGCTTCCATGGCGGGGATACCGGCGCCGTCGCCGCCACCGTCGCCGCCGCCGCCGCCGCCGCCGCCGCCGAAGATGGCGGTGCCACTCGAAAGCCGCTCACCGTCCGCGACTCGGCCACGTCCCGCGTGGGCGTTGGTTTGCCAGATCTGTAGCAAGGCTAACACAGGCACGGCCCTCTCATCCGCACACGCACACACATACACGCGCACGCACCCATTCGTAGTTCCCCCGTCGAAAAACATGCCCCCCTCCACCCCCGTGACCTCGGCCTCGCTAATATTCACGCACCTGCAGCCGTACGATATCGTCGTCCTTTTCGATGCTGACATCGCGCACGGTGGCCGACTTCACGACGACGATGCTGTGGGTCCCGCTGGTGGCGGGCCGGACCCTACCGCGCTCCCCCACGTCGGTGTGCTCCGGTTGGGACGATTGGGCCGCGCCGGACCGGTTCATCACGATGGCACTGTTTGGCCGCGGCGTCTTTACCTGCTTTCCCTGCTGCTTGTTGCGTAGCTTGGGCGAATCTGCAAGAGAATCGGTGTTGACAGACGTAGGACCACCGCTGTGGGGAGGAAGAGGAGCATGCCCGCATGCTACGTACCGCCGATCGGTTTGTCCGTGTACGATATGTAGGGCAGATCCGAGTCGGAACACACGCTCATCGGCGGTGAAACGGGGCGTGAATCACAGATGTACGCGGAAGAGGGCACCGCGGACGGCAGGCCGTAGCTGTCAGTTTCGTGTGGCACACCGAAGGCGACTCCGCTTTCGGCAATCGTGTTGCCACGCTGCAGCTTCCCACCGCCCGCTGCCGCGCTAGCCATCGACCCAGACCGGCATGCCGTAGACAACTGGCCCGGGTTCGGTGGGTGCCGGTGGAGACTTCCGGTGCGCAGGGCACCACCATCCAGTGTACCGCCTTGCGACGATGCCGGCGGTTGCTGCTGCTGTTGATGCCGTAATGCCGAATGTTCAGACCCCATCACAAACTCCTTGCACGTACAATTTTCCTTCCAGAGGCAGCACCAGACGTACTGGTGCCGGTCCGGTGACGCGAGGATCGCACTGGTTCGCTAACAGAACCACTGAAACGAGAGATCAAACTATCCACATTAGCCGATAACGTTACTGTTCGGTTTAATTCGGGCCGTGGCTGCACTTGGTGTGGGGTTTGCAAGATCTGACCGCGTGGAGGCAAACATACAGTTTTGTTTCACACTCCAGTATCAACAGGCTTCAGACAGTTGTCACAAAACATGCGGTCCCACCATCCACCATAAAAAAAGGGTGCAATTTGTGTGACAACACCACAACAATCTAAAACCGAATGGAAATTCGTGGGAAACGACAATGAAAACTGTAAAGTGAGGGGCCTAAGGGCCGAGGACCCCATAAGAGGGGGAAAAACAGGTGGTGAGCACTAGATTAGAACAAGGTATTGCACAAGGACTAGATTACAAACTGAATACTATCAATGTCACTCTTTTAACAATTGCATATGCGATCAGCGTCCATTAGTGTGTTTGACCCAGTGTAGCTTCTCTCACACTCTATTGAGTCAATGACTAACCCCATCATTATTAACAATAGGACTACACTAAAAACTATTTATACGTTAGAGCTCAGTTACTGTCTAATACTTAATAATGTTTTACATTGGGTTATAGTTTGTTATGTGAATAGAAAGAAAGGATCTGAGAGAGAGAATGGGAGGGGGAGAGAGAGAGAGAGATCGTCAATCAGCAATAAGCGAACCGAGGTGTTTGAATTACAGCACCGGCAAAAGGCAAAAAGGTTTGTTATCAATAAATCAAGTTTAATACTCATACTTTTCCACTATGGCAACAAGACCACACCGAAAGCCCAACAAACGGTTGAACTCACTGCCGACCAGAAGACAGTAGCATATTGCCGATGCTAGTGGCAACTCTTTTTGCTTCCTGTTTCAATGAAATGAAAGTACGTTAAACTAAACCCCATCGTGTACTTTCATATGCATGCTTTTCAATGCGAAAGGTGACTAGCTATCGGTTTTTGGATAATTATCTTTAATCATCATTCCTCACGCACTGCCGATCACCCTCGGAATACCGCCGTGGATTGGTGTTCGTTACGATCTGTTTCTTAGCTTAATGCTGGCGATGCGGAGAAAACATACATCTCATCACAGAAAACATTCGCGAAAGGGTAGATTTCAATCATGCTACGGCAATGCTGCAGGTGTTTATACGCTAAGGCGGGCACTAGTCGGTGGCCACCGGCGCTAGGAAACGCGGATTGTCAGTGTTGAAAGCGCAGTGTGTCGGTGTGGAGTGAGCAGGAAAAAGCGAACGGCGGGGAAAAAATCAATAGTTGTGGCAATAAAACACGAAACATTAGTCCGAAAATGATGCCTATTGTGTGGATTGTGTGGAGCGTTTTCCACGAGTATGGGTGCTTGTGTCGTTTGCACGGTGATGGTACCGGAAATGGAACCATGCCGCGGATTACCCAACGCTGGGTGCTAAAGACGGCCGCTAGTGACGGATACACAGTGCACCAGCGCACCATCCACACAGAGGAAGCTCTTTTAGCGAACAACATAAAACATCGGTCATACATCAATTATAAGCTAAACTACGGGCTAAGGTACAGTCCGCAAAGAGAAACAAACAGAGTCACGGTACCGAGACAACCTGCAGTGGTTCACAGCGACAATCACACCGAAATAGCGAATCTGAAACCGGTGAAACCTAAGCCATTCAGCGCCGGTGCTAACACACTAGCGTATTACGATCATACCGAACCACCATTGCTCAGCCTGTTCAACATAATTTCCTTTGCCAATACACCCTGCACACCGCGCAGGGTGCCAGTCACCGGCCTGACTGGCATCTGCTACCGAGAGCAGGAGTGCCGCCAACGGAACGGCCTCACGATGGATGTATGTGCCGGAGGGTTCGGAGTGTGTTGCGTTTGTAGGGATGCTATTGCCACTTTGCTCCACATCTCTCGTCACAGAACGTTGTTTTATGTTGCCTCTTTCAGTTAAATTTGGATGCGATGGTCAAACGGAACAAAACATAAGCTACTTCTACGCTTCCCTCTCGTCGCCGGCTAACATCAACACGGTTGCACGTTGCAGTGGTACGGTGAAGCTACACCGCCACGTCCGGCAAGTGCTGTTGGAATTTGTCCTGTTCGAACTGTTACCCCCTCAGCAGGGTAACTGCCGTGAGGACCGGTTCCTTATTTCCGTGCAAAACAGTAATCGGGTGTATCCCGTGTTGTGCGGCATCAACACCGGTCAACACAGTACGTTTCCTTTCTTAGTATCATGCTGAGCACTAGAATAAGCAAAAAGTGCAACCATTGCCTAAACGTGTTTTCACGCGTTTTCAGTGTACCTAGATATAGATGCCGCCTACTCGCAGCAACTGTCTCTAATGGCAATTTCTAATGCCAAACAGGCCTATGGCACTCTTTTGGTAAAGATCACGCAGGTAGGTTTCAAAACGCCGCTCACTCAGCCACTTGATCATCGATGTCTCTATCTCTCTATTAAAGACAGTGTAAGGAAGACGGATGCACAGAGCAGGACGTCAAAGCCTCTGGGTGTCTGTTAAGAAAACAATTGAGAACCATAACGAAACCTCTGCCATCACGACCACAGCTACTTAGCTGTCAGTAACAACTATCCTTACAATCTTTGATAAAAGTACGCTTGAGTCTTGAACTTCAGCACGTACTGATTGATTACCATACAAATGTGTTAAAATCTCTGCTCCCCAATCGGTTAAATCGTGGCGTTATTATAGCGCATCCGTTGTTATATAGATTACAACGTACATTCACAAAAAAAGCCTGCAAAAGACCAAAAAGATTGTGGCCTTAGCATTCCACACTAGTCCCGCCGACTGATTTTTTTTGCATGCGTTACTACACTATCAATGAATTCCAAGACTGCTTAGCGATATAAACCAATGCTTCAGTAATCACCAACATTAATGCATGGCCGTGGCAACTCTTAACTCGTACTATCCATTCGTCTTCTTCATACTGTCTCTGCTCGGTATATTTTGCAGTTTGCTCATCCGAAGTCTCCCGCAGACTGCCTGCAATTCCACGATGGGCTACAGGGGGTTGTAAAATCGTTCAACTACGACGATTATTCTACAATTGTAAAAAACGTGAAACCTAGTTATTTGGTAAGTATGAAACGTTATGCGTTCAGTAAGTAATGCATAAAACAATCACACACGGCCTGTTAAATTGTCGTAATATAAATATATATATCAACAAATAAATTGGGTGAAAATACTTTGACTTACCAGCTCGGGTCCTCGGGCCACGGGAGTGGACATCGGCTCAGTTGCACCTTTAGTCTCTAGAAAACCACTAAGTATTGCATCGCTTATTGCACTAACCAACCTTTTGGTAACTAACGTTATTCAACAAGCACTCGTTTGCGGTCATGCGATGAGTCCGTCTATCCGTACTGCAATAGAAATATGTTTTATTTTACCTTCAACTGATTTATTTTAATCTATTTTTGTAATGCATGCCTACAGCTACTAAGATAAGGTCATTTTTTAATTGGTTGAAAATTCACCAGTAAAAGTAATTCCTTTTGCCGAAACGTCTTCCAACCTTCCGACAGCAAATGAACGTTTTCTATGTTCTTGGTATTTATTCTATTTTACCTAGAACAACCTCAATTATGCAATATGCATCGAAAGACAGAACCAATTTTGTTCCGTGGTGTTCAGAAACGAAAACGTGCTGGGACAGGAAAATAGTTTTCAAATAGTAAACATCGCTCCAGGTAAGGGGAGAAGGATTTACGCTATCGGAAAATCGCTTACGCTTAACGCTTTACGAGCATGGCTTTTTATTTTTCAAATTACGTACCAGACGGAAGCAGCTTGGTTCCCGCAAATCAGGCAGGTGTGGAAATATTGAGCTGCCCAAACGATTTCATTGCAATCAACTATTTACGTTTGTGCGGCGAGCGCTTAAACGACGGCAGCATCGTGGCGGATTTCACAGTGAATGCACCCGTTTCCTACACAATTGCCGGTCCGGTTGTGATAGCGGTGCAAACGGACGACACGATTGTTGGAAGAGGTTTCAAGCTGTTATTTAATCAAAATATTTGCATCAATAAACTGGCTGACGGCTAAACCTGTCGCCTCTTGCGTTTTATTCATTCAGAAGAAAGCACTAGAAAGAAAAAACATTTCCGCAATAACTAATTCAGTATCACAAATAACAACAATCCATGTTACACAAACTGATATCAACGATTTAATCCTTAGCGTTCAAGGTCTGATTGGGGTTAATAGATTGCTAAATTTACATTGAAGCAATGATTCCACGATTGATTTCGCGACAATCTATGCCTTTGATAGAAAATGAAACAATTAAATTGAAAAGAATCTTACCAGTGAAACTGAGCGTCGAACAACTTCTGTTGTTGTCACTTTAACGGGTCACTGTTTGACATTCAGGTTTAGATTCTATCATCGTGAATACCTCGTCCAGCCGCGCCAGTTGTTCCGTGGGCGATAACCAAACGATACTGCGGGCCAGACAAAGCGCTAATCGGACCGCAAAAACGTCATTTCGTTTACGCTTCGTGTGAAAAATATACAAACGAATTGTCAAACGTGTTTACATTCGTGTTTTTGATCCGAGAAAACAAAAATAGAAGAGTAATAAATTGATTTCTGAATATGTTTTTCCTTTTTTCTCGATTTTGTTGCTATACCAGCAAATAAGAACTTATATTATCCTCTATTTGAAAACAAAACGTTTGCTAACGGGTTTTGCGGTCGGATTTGCGGTCGGCCGACATATAAACGTTTTGACAGAAACGCAGCATTTTAGTATTAATCTGAAATGCCAAAAACGTTACGGTGCGCTTCGTCTGGCCGCAGATACATGTAAATAATCGTAATCGTAGAAAGCGTTTTGCTGCATGGGCATCTGCTTGGTTCTGATGCTCTACTAATCTCGAATCGAATTGACGTTTCCATGCAAGCGAGTAATTTGACAGCTGAAGATTGAAAACATTGACCGGGCATTGGTGGTGATTGCATCTGCGAATTATGCATTTGTGACTTTTCAATATATTTCTTACCAACAGAAACAAATTGGGGGAGTACTTTTGGTTTTCGAGGCATCGGCAGCATAGGCATAGATCGCTTTGAATCATTTCAAACGTAAGTTGTTGAGCAGTTTTTTTCATATTGTAAAGCATCTAATCGTGAGATTTCAGATCGGAGTGTGCTATGCAATCCCAAAAGACCTCATTGTATAATTAATGTTTTTTTTTCATTCTTTCCCTGACCAATCTTAATTGTAAAGTGTTTACCAAAATGTTGCGACTCGAGTACTGCAAGCAAACTATCAACCGGACCGTTCGCCACTTTGTTTTTCGTACCACTCAGCCAACGGTATGTGCTGCACTCAAAACGACACCGAAATTCCATGATTGTAAAATGGATTGGTCGAGCGTGTCACGGATTACTAGCTCAGCGTCAATCATCCAATGGGCCAGCGGTGGGTGCTACAAGCAGCTCAACGCCGAGCAACGGTTCGTCATGAGCCTCTTCTCCCGCATGCACGTAATACCGTCATACAGTTTTACCAGATCATTTCACACGGCAGCCACACGGTGGAGTAAACAGCCGCCTGATCCGCGCAACAATGACCCCAATCGAGGCAAAAAGAACGAAGAGGACGAGAAAGAAAAGATGATGTCGGTGGTGACGAAAACGCTCATCTGGATGATTACCATCTATATGTTGGTTGGGTTTCTGACGATGGTAATACCGTCAAAAAATCGGCCAGAGTCGGCGACCCGCTATGTTAGCTGGCACGAATTTGTGCACCACATGTTGGCAGTGGGCGAAGTTAAAGAGGTTGTAGTACACCCGGACATGGAGATGGTGACCATCATCTTGCACGACGGCGCCGTGGTGAAAGGGCGGCGGGTGCAGTCAACCATCTTCCACATGGCGGTAGCAGACGTGAACAAGTTCGAAGAAAAATTGCGCCTGGTGGAGGAGCGCTTGGGCGTCGCGGAGGGTGTTGCGGTGCTATTCGAACGCAGCGGAGATGTCAGCGGTCGTATTCTGTTCACACTGTTCGCGACGGGCATCATCATCGCGCTGCTGAGTCGCATCCGGGGCGGCCGCGGGCCAATATCGATGGACAGCTTCACGCAGATGGGTCGCGCCAAGTTCACGCTCGTCGACCCAGTTGAGGGTGGGCGCGGCGTGTGGTTTAAAGACGTGGCGGGACTGCAGGAAGCCAAGCAGGAGGTAATGGAGTTTGTCGATTATCTGAAGTCGCCTGAACGGTACCAAAGGTTGGGGGCGAAGGTTCCGAGGGGGGCCTTGTTGCTCGGTCCCCCAGGTTGTGGGAAAACGTTACTCGCGAAAGCAGTGGCTACCGAGGCGGAGGTACCGTTCCTCAGTATGAACGGCTCGGAATTTATTGAGATGATCGGAGGCTTGGGAGCTGCCCGGGTGCGGGATCTATTCAAGGAGGCAAAGAAACGGTCGCCTTGCATCATCTACGTGGACGAGATTGATGCGATTGGTCGCCAACGGGAGGGTACAGGTGCAGGCATGGCGAGTCAGACGAGTTCGGGTGAGTCAGAGCAAACACTAAACCAGCTACTAGTAGAGATGGACGGCATGGCTAGCAAAGAGGGTGTTCTGATGCTAGCGAGCACCAATCGTGCCGATATTCTCGACAAGGCGCTACTACGGCCTGGACGCTTCGATCGACACATTTTAATCGACTTGCCCAACCTAGCCGAGAGAAAGGAAATCTTTGAGAAGCATCTATCGGTCATAGCGCTGGAAGAAAAGCCATCGAATTACTCGAGCCGGATGGCTACATTAACGCCTGGGTTTTCTGGCGCAGATATTGCCAATGTTTGCAACGAGGCAGCTTTGCATGCGGCTCGCACCAACCAGCGCTCGGTGACGACGAACAATCTGGAGTACGCAGTTGAACGGCTGGTAGGTGGTACCGAGAAACGATCCCATGCCCTGTCACCGACCGAACGGCGAGTGATTGCGTTCCACGAGTCGGGCCACGCGTTAGTTGGCTGGCTGCTGCCGAACTCCGATGTTCTCCTCAAGGTGACAATCGTCCCACGTACAAGTCTAGCCCTTGGCTTCGCCCAATATACCCCGAAGGAGCAAAAGCTATACAGCCGGGAGCAGTTGTTCGACAAAATGTGCATGGCACTAGGTGGCCGTGCGGCGGAAAACCTCATCTTCAACCGAATCACCACGGGCGCGCAGAACGACCTCGAAAAAGTCACGAAAATTGCATACGCTCAGGTAAGAACGCTTCGAGGAGTTCAACTTTCTTCCAAACTTCTACGAACCCTCTCGTTTCCAGATCAAACATTTTGGCATGAACCCGACGGTGGGTCCTATTGCATTTCCTGAAGAGCGTGATTCGGATCCGTACACTGGCAAACCATATTCGAAAAGCTTGGAAAACCTGATTGACTTCGAGGCACGAAAAATGATTACCCAGGCATACGACCGGACCGAACAGATTTTGCGTGACAACGTCGATAAGCTCAACATACTGGCTGAAGCACTGTTAGAGCAGGAAACACTGAACTACAACCAGGTGGTCGAACTGATTGGACCACCACGATATGACGATACCATACGCAAAATTGAACCTATCGAGTTTGAGGATGGTTTGAAAAAATTGGCCGACAATGGAACCGGGGAGAAGTGAGAAAAACGTGATGCGATCGAGTGAACGTAGTGTTTTTATTTAATTCATATAAACTAATTTACACATTTTCGGAGTACCTGTTACCGTAAATGAATAAATAGAATAGGTATTGTACATGGTTAAGAGGCAAATATCGCCTATTACTGCCAAAAGCCTTTATAATTCAAAAGAAATAAAAATTGTACATGGTTAAGGATTGGTGTAATGTATATATAGTACTTTAAATTTGAAAATGCATCCGAGTTTTTTAAATTTTGTTCAGTGGCATAGTTTCACAAAACTTTATTTATAATACTGTACAAGCGAAACATGCGTTGTTAACTGTTCAAAACAAAACCAGTGTATCGCCTTGGGTCACTTAATATATTCGATGTGAAGGAAAGGTTTTTACACTATCCATGCATTTTAGGTAAAAAGAGGAGACACCATGCAACAGACATCGTTGATTGCTGCCAAATAGGCTTTGCTCGTTTTTTCTCCTAGTAGAAAAATGCGTTGTGATGAACGCTTAAAGTTTGATTTACATATTTTATTTATTACGGCTCAAACTACCGTCGATGGAAATGTTCCTCGCCCGAACCTTTCGCATCGAGGATCAGATAATTTTCTGGAACAACATGCCGATGCAGCAAAATAGCTATGTGTCACATACGAAGGCTGTCAAAGTTCGGGTTTTCCACGACAGCACACCGCAAGGGCTGCAAAGTGTGGCTGTGTATAAATCTAGGCAAGCATCCCTACCATTTTCAGTCTCTCTCTGTTCGCTAGTTATAAGGTGTGTTTGGTGCGTATTATGGAACTTCCCAATTGTTTTCCAATATTATTCTATGCAAAAAGTATCCCAAAAGTCTTCGCAAACGATTCTTTCAATGGCAACCTGTGTTTATTGAAACTATTGCAAGAAAAGATTCAACAAAAGCTCTACGCAAGCGTTGGAAAAAGTTAAAACCACCTACGCGAACGAATACGAACGGAGTTCTTCTCCGTTGTGTTCTCGGCGAGGTTTTTTCCCCTACAAAATTGGGTCTACTCTGCTCCGACCACAATACTGTGAGAAAGTCGCCGGAAGCACCGCTCCAGCTTAACAGGGCCACACCAAGCTTTCGTGGGAGCGTTTTCAGTGTTATTTCGAATATTCCGGAGATTCCGCTTCACAGCACCGGACCGGTTGTTGGGACCCAAGCAACGGCGCCATCCAAATTGATGGCCCCCGTTTTTCGGAGTCTCTAACTTGTGCACATAGTTTTGCTACATTTTTCTTGCGCTTTTTGTAACTTTGTTGGCGACGACGATCCGCGATATGAATCGATTGGCCAGTGTTCAGGCGCGTGAGCTTCTACGTATATGTGGGTGTATGTGTGTGGAAGCACCGTTGTATTTAGCACCTTTTGCACCCCAATTTCTTTCTCTATCCCTCGCTCTTTTGGGTATCCTTTTTTCTTAATCTTTTGTGCTTCGCTCGCTCTCTTTCTGTGTTGTAATGACTCAATGTGTGTTGGTTAAGGCATTGTGCATCGTTTTCGATTGAGTGCGTTGGTAACTCTTTTTTTCTTTCCGTGTTACGATTCCGGCTCCGCTTGGCATGTTTTCATTTTCAGAACTCCGCAGCGACCGACTATCAACAATCCATCTCTTTCGACCACCCAGAGAAAGCAGGTGGTGGTGTTCGCGGCCATCGCGTTTTCACGGCCCCGGCCTGTGGCACCAATTGGTATCCATTCGCGTCGTGCCCGTTGCTTCGGGTTTTTATTTCAACTTTTTGCGATTGGCTCGCGTGCATAAACATACACAGCCACACACCTCTCTCTGTAGACGCACAATGGTGAGAAGAAGCAACAGCTAACATCATTTGACTCAGCGCCCGATACGGATTCGGCTCCAGTATGACGGCTGACGCCATCCATTGAACGGAGTGAGGAGGGCTGGAAAAATGGCCCGAATTGTAGAGCCCCATGATGCAACATATCGACGTTTTGTAGCGCTGCCACGGGAATGGGCTACAGCAATCGGAATCGAAACAACAAACTGTATCGAGCGATCCTTTGAGGTGACACCCCGCTTTCTAACGGTGGATGCGCCGAGTGCGCATGAACGATAAAATTTTTGTTTGCTGCATGAATCGTCGTCCTCTGCACACCACCCTCGCCGTACGCCCTCAGCATGTTCCGAACTGCCAGAGAAAATGGTAGCTTAATGGCACATTTTGCCCGTTGTACTGCGAGTCGAAAGTTTCACGGAGAAAAACTGCCTTTTTGCCATATCTATTCACGTGGAGCCATAAGCATGGTCTTGTGAACTGTTCATTCCGAGAATGATGTGATGTGATCACATCATTTCCGATCCCTTCTCCTCATTTCTTATTGGTTTATTGTTTTTTCTTTGCCAGAGCTTCCACAACCGACTGTTTTCTTCTGCAGCAATGCGTGTTAGAGGCTGCTTTGTGTATTCTGCGTTCATTAACGAAAATTTGATATAGAATGATTTGTTTTGTTATCTCCCCCAAGTAGAGCAAATGTTGTTTTAAATGCAGCTACTAGTCTGAAGTTACCGGGGGGCGAGACCTTCATTAGCCGACGCATCCTGGTTACTGGCTCGTGTGGTGTGTAGGCTTTTGGCAGCGCAGGACCTCATCGAAAGATCCTTACGTGTAGGGGGAAGACTGTGGCAGCGTAGAGCCGTAGCTGTCGGATCGATGTCGTGACTAAACATTTAGTGGCTCGCAGTGTCGGAACGATCATAATCTTTCTCTCTCCTCTTTTCGTTTTCTGTTTCCCACAAAGCACCATCTAGTGGTTTTCAGTGCGCGGCTGGTTAGGTGTGCGTGTGTGTATGTGCACCACGTGTAGAAGATCATCGGAACTGAAAGCAGACGAAACCGCGAGGACTGTCCCTCGCCACCTCACGCGCGAGGAAGTTGTGTGAGTGAACGTGAGTGTGTAGCAACGGTGTAGTATTGTTTAGTGCAAGTATCGGTGTAACAGTAACAACAACAGTATGTCGGCGGTACGAGAAATTCCAGCTGAGGACAGCATCAAGGTTGTGTGCCGTTTTCGGCCCCTGAACGACAGCGAGGAACTGGCCGGGTCGAAGTTTGTGGTCAAGTTCCCGTCCGGGCCAGAGGAAAACTGCCTCTCGATTGGGGTAAGTGTAGCCGCCTGCTTCGGCCGGTAAAACGCCACAGGGAGAACACTGGTACTGCACCATTGTTGTTACGCACGGGTTTAAGGAAAGCACTTCGTAGCAATGTTGATCAAGCTTGTTGACCAATTTTATCGATCGGTCGACAAACGAGAAAACTATTGCAATCGTCGAGTCGTGTAGCACTCGATCATACTGGGCATGAAAATGTATGAAGTAGGAACATGGAAAGGAAAGTTTAAACCACATTTGTTTTTAGTACTCTCCTCTATTTCGACAACGCGTATGTGCCCACGGAACCACATGATCCACCCAAAACAGTGCCGTGATGTCGGATAGTATCACCACCACCGGCACCAATATTGATTTTCCAAAACTCTCTATTTTCACTGCAATTTCTCTCGCTATTCCTCTAGTTCCGGCAGCTCAAGGGTTTTGTAGCGCACACGTTCCTAAGCCAAGCAGATTTTTGCATTGTTTTGACGTCGTCCTTCGCTCTGTATGCATGCAAAAGTAACAGAATGTTTGATTCAATCCAGAAATTAATGCAATCGATACGTATTGAGCTAGGCACTTTTGGCAGCTGAGCCACAAATTAAATTGCTCATACCTTTTTCTTTGTAAAAAGTTACATCTTTTCGAGAAAAAGGCACTTGATGCTCTTAAGGATATTACCAGCAGTTAGTAGATATTATCACAAGAATATAAACAGTACCGGGCGATTTTCGGAGGATTCCGCTGGGTTGGAGGAAGAAAGAGAGAGAATAGGAACAGACATTCGTGAAGTTTATGGGGGAGAGTGAGAAGAGAAAAGGTGCTCTACATACCATACCGACCATGAAATGTTTGTAAAAAATTGATTTTTTTCTCAATCTGTTATTCAAGTTATGTTTCAAGGATTGCACTTTTGAACTAAAGTCAGTTGCCTTCTACTTAGCTCATTTAAATTACATTTAGAATGTAAACAACACAACGACAACACCACTCAGTGTGTTTTCATCGCCATCGCCTTGCAGTTATGTTGGTTTACAACAACTAAATTAATCATTATAGAATATTGCCATAAAACAAATTAAACCACAAAAAATACTTCAGAATTTCTCCCTATCAACAAATCTCTTCGACGTTCAAGTTTCCTCCTGTAACAATTCTTCGCAATGGAACTGCACAGTAACTGGAACAATCAAAATTGTTGGATCTCTTGTACACGACAACAGGGCACCAGTGTATAACCAGTCAGAAATGCCCAGTGAATCAATCAACCGAATCTTCGTTGGTCCTAATGCTTTTTGGATGGCGACGCTTACCCAACGTGTTCAACAGAATTCTTCAATCAAAAGCATTCAACTGAGTTATACTACGTGGAAGACTTGTGTGCAATTATTGTTGCGGAAGGAAACTGTCGTGTTTAGAAAGTTGGCTGTTGCAAGTAAAGGTGCATAGCAGAGCTGGATACGTTTTCTATTTACGTTGCGTAGTACGACTCGCAACGACTGTTACGAACGATTTTTTTTATATTTTCCCTATAGAGCAACTCTGTATTACGGTAATGCTAAGCAAAAACACACGAAAAATGTCTCTCTCCAGGATAGGCACCTGTGCATGTAGGCGAATCTCTTTATGGATGTGCTGAATCACTCGGATTTTGCTTGTACCGGGCTGAGGTTACTGAGCGTTGATTCAGCGGTGGTTTGTGTGCGGTAGTACGGTGCTTCGCAAGAAACTTGGGAAGGCGTCGATATTCTTACTTAAAAATATGAAAACAGCTCTATAAAGAATGCGATAGCTTAACCTATTGATGTTGACTGAATAATTCGCCTAATATCACAACGTTTGCCTATGAATTTCATATTTGGTTTGATAACTTTTGTCTGTTTCTTGCTCTGTCCTATACAAACACAACCACAACCTTTCATACACTAACGCGATGGGTTGGTACACCGCCAACCACCACTACAATCGCCAACTATTTGCGCGAATAAACTGCTCCATGTGTGAAGTCCAGCGCTTTTTAATGGTTGATTATGCTATACACATGGACACGCGCATGCAAGAAGCATTATATTTGCTTATTGTATGAGCGATGTTATTTTATTTCAATACTAATGTAGAGGGTATTTTAACATACCAATGAGGGCGACATTCGAAACTATTAGTCGAAAACAACAACAACAACGAGCACCGGTAGTAGTCCCCGTCTCTCCTCCATCATAGGCACTCTTCCGCTACGGAAGATACACCGCTGTCGCGCTTTCCTTTGCTTGGAGGCCTCCCGAAGTTTCTCGTCGGTACTATAATGGCCTTTTTTCTATCGTCTATGTGCTCTGGTTCGTTTGTCGGATTTTTTGTACTTTCCGGTTTGAATTTATTATTTAAGAGATAAATTATTTTCCACATCATCATTTGTACCTTTAGTGTATCGTACACTCTTCTTGTTGCTTCATTGCGCTTGAATGAACACTGGCGCTAACTGTTCATAAAACCTTCAATGCCCCAACACACAGAGCGGAAAGGTATGTTTGTGTGTTTTCACACACACGTGGCTTGATGCTTTTTTTGCATTCTCACACTAACAACATGCAATTTGGAATTTTGGAAGCTTTTCTGTTTTTCGCTGGCCCTTATTTGTGTACGTTTCCGGCATCATGGTAAACTCCATCCCAGATACGTGACTTCGTTTGTAATTTAATTCTCGTATGTCGCGATTTTCGATCCCGATCCCGATTACGATATTCTTGCAACTACAGCACTAATGGACTAACGGAGATGTGTTTTGACATGTGCTTAATTCCACTTCGTGGTACCTCTTGCGTAAATAGAAAATTCAGAGCATTAAACAAATTTTGATTCGTTGTCTGAAGTGACTAGCACACAGCGTCTGTTTTCAATGCATAAATACATTTAGAATATATAGTCTTTGAATTAATTACTATAAACGAGGATAAACGATGATTCCTTTTCCTTATTCACAACGACCCCTATCTGCTAGTACTATCCATACTACTAGCCCACTTTCATACTACTAGTAACCAATTTTTATCCGTTATGAAATTTATCTTGATATTTTTTTTTTCTTTTCTTTCATTGCGCTCATCTTTCGCTGACGCTGACGATCTATCGACCATCCTACCGACCAAATCTCGGATGTTTTACGTTTTGCTACAAACGTTGATGCTGTTTCACCGGCTCTGCGCAGGGCAAAGTGTATCTTTTCGACAAAGTATTTAAACCGAATGCCACACAAGAGAAGGTCTATAATGAAGCGGCCAAATCGATCGTCTCAGACGTTCTGGCTGGTTACAATGGAACGATTTTTGCCTACGGTCAAACATCGTCCGGTAAAACGCACACAATGGAGGGAGTGATAGGCGATCCTGCCAAACAGGGCATCATACCGCGTATTGTAAACGACATCTTCAACCACATTTACGGGATGGAAATGAATATCGAGTTCCACATCAAGGTTTCGTACTATGAGATCTACATGGACAAGATCCGTGACCTGTTAGACGTCTCGAAAGTAAATCTGAGCGTGCACGAGGACAAGAATCGGGTACCGTATGTGAAAGGAGCGACGGAGCGATTCGTTTCCAGTCCGGAAGACGTGTTTGAGGTGATCGAGGAGGGCAAATCTAACCGTCACATCGCTGTGACGAACATGAACGAGCACTCGTCCCGCTCGCACTCCGTCTTTCTGATCAACGTGAAGCAGGAGAATATGGAGAATGAGAAGAAACTATCAGGAAAGCTGTATCTGGTTGATTTGGCCGGTTCGGAGAAGGTGTCTAAAACGGGTGCCGAAGGTACGGTACTAGACGAGGCGAAAAACATTAATAAATCGCTTTCGGCACTCGGGAATGTCATTTCCGCGCTGGCTGATGGCAACAAGACGCACATCCCGTACCGTGACTCGAAATTGACACGCATTCTGCAGGAATCCCTTGGTGGTAATGCGCGCACCACGATCGTCATTTGCTGCTCTCCAGCCAGCTTTAACGAATCCGAAACGAAATCGACACTGGATTTCGGGCGCAGGTAACAGCTCTTACACAAAAAGAAATCATCAATCTGTAGATAATTAATTCATGGACCTCCGAATCAAACTTATTCTAACGAATGTTTCTTTCCAATGTCGTCGGCAGGGCTAAGACTGTGAAGAATGTGGTATGCGTGAACGAGGAACTAACTGCGGAGGAGTGGAAGCGCAGATACGAGCGGGAGAAGGAAAAGAACACCAAACTAAAACTGAAGATCGACAAGCTAGAAGCGGAATTGGCCCGGTGGCGTGCCGGTGAAACGGTTAATGTCGAAGAGCAGCTCGATTTGCAGCAGGACGCTATGGAGGCAAGCACACCGAACGTGGAAGTGCTACTGGTACAGAACGCCGATCTACCAGTACCAGCTACACCTGGTGGTGGCGGCCTTCCGTTGTCGGTCGAGCGCGATACGTTAGAAGTGGAGCGAGAGCGACTTTACCAGCAGCTCGACGAGAAGGATGAAGAGATCAACCAGCAGTCGCAGTACGTGGAAAAATTAAAGGAGCAGATCATAGATCAGGAGGAGCTCATTGCGAACACGCGGCGAGATTACGAGAACTTGCAATCGGAGATGACACGCATTCAGCAGGAAAACGAGAATGCTAAGGAAGAGGTGAAGGAGGTGTTACAGGCGCTGGAAGAACTAGCGGTCAACTACGACCAGAAGTCACAGGAAATCGAGTTAAAGAACAAAGAGATCGACACAGCGAACGACGAGCTGCTGGCCAAGCAAACAACGCTCAACAGCGTGCAATCAGAGTTGCAGCAACTGAAGGACATGTCGTCGCACCAGAAGAAACGTATCAACGAGATGCTAGCGAATTTGCTGCGTGACTTGTCAGAAGTCGGCCAAGCGTTGGCTGCTGACCAAAACGAGATGAAAATGAACGTTGAAGCGTCGGCCGGCAAGGTCGAGGAGGAGTTCACCGTCGCGCGACTTTACATCAGCAAGATGAAATCCGAGGCGAAGAACCTGTCGGCGCGTTGCGGCAATCTAGAAACTCTCCAACAAGACACCTGCCGCAAAGTGGCGGAATACGAACGGGATCTGAGCGAGTGCCGTCTGCTGATTTCACAGCACGAAGCGCGCATGAAATCTTTGCAAGAGTCGATTCGCGAAGCCGAAAACAAAAAGCGCACCCTGGAAGAGCATATCGATGCTTTGCGTGAGGAGTGCGCCAAGCTGAAGGCTGCCGAACAGGTGTCGGCAGTGAATGCCGAAGAGAAACAAAAAGCAGACCAACTGCGCGTGGCGTTTGAAAGCCAGATGGATCAGCTACGCGATGTACACACCAAGCAGGTGTCGGCACTACGAGACGAAATTTCGGAGAAGCAGGACATGATCAACGAACTGAAGGAGTATGCATACAAACTAAAAAACAAAAAAACATTTCCAATCAACGATCTAATGCGAGCATTTCAATTGGGGTCACTTTTTTAATACATTTTTTCTATTTTATTTCTTTTCTTTTTTCGCATAAAAACAGCACGAACCAGAAACTTACTCTCGCCCACCAGCAGATGACGGTCGATTTTGATAAGCTGAAGCAAGAGGAGCAGGAGAAGTCCACCAAGTTGCAAGCGCTCATGTCAGTATCGCGTGAAATGCACCTTTCAACAACACCACCATACCCTACTAACCGCACTAACCACGTCGATTCGAACAAACTCCACGAACAGTTGCTTCAACAGCAACATCAGCAGAAGAAGCAAATCGGCGATTGGAACCTTTCCTCTTCCTCTTCGCCGTCATCGCCATCGATGACACTCTCCCCAATTGCTGAGCAGCTGAACGAGCTTGACGGTTTCCGACAGGCTGGTATCGTGCCAGCTGCGTCCGTGAAACGCTTGCTTGAAGCATTGTTCACTGATAACGGTCGGAGTGAGTTGCAAACTTCAGGAAAATCGACCTGTCGGCGACTCACTAAGCGTAACAAGAATCGAACGAATGATCGAAAGGCTCGAACAACGCACCACAGCGAAGAACAACGGCAAAATGCACGGAAAGCTCTTCCTGACCATCTAAGATGCCGTTTGGCCGAATCAGGTCTCCGGCAATCTAGGGCACAAGCTTCAGCTGTCGATAAGATGAGTGGAACGAAGGGTTGCCTCCCTTCTTCTATCGTCGATTGTAGTTGGCGCACTCGTTTAATTAATACGCTAATGACAAAGGTCCCTCAAGCAATGCCTACGCTTCAGTTGCATTTGCTCATTTCGCTGACAATGGTCCTACTTACGCATCGTTGCCCTGAACTGATGCTAGTATTGTAAGTTGCCGCTGGCAACGTCAATCGGTTGGATTGCTTTTTTTTATCCTCCATCAGTCGCTTCGGAAACGATTACTGATTTGCAAATTCATGAAAACAAAAGAGAAAAGAGATACGGTTAATGAAAATTTTCATTATCATAATTTCTTCTAACTTTGATCAATCCTGTCTATTTTCAAGGGAATCTGCAGTAATGCTTAAAGGAATGGTTTGTAATATAATTGTTGATTAGTGTGTAGGAATACGAAAAATGATTGATAGTGGGAAAAATGGTTACAAAATGATGGTTACAAGTGCAATCGTAATCTGAAGGATAAGGGAAACTAAAACGTTTTAAATGCCGTTTCCGTTTCTAAGTTCACTATCATTTATTTGTTTGCTAGCATCGATCACCTGCGCCTTGTACCAAACGCCTTTTGCTTCTGTGATAGTGATTGAAATAAGCGTTGCGGCATTGTTTGATCATTATATTGCAATCCACACAGAAACACATGCTATAATCAAAATTGTATGCTTATCTTTTTATATTATTGTTATTTCAGTTTGTTTTCATTTTCTGTTAACGTTAATTGGCAAGGACAATTCTGTATGAGAAATATCGATTTTTATTTTGTTACTTTTTCAAATTCAATTATCTGAGTATAATTAGTTGTAACACTTATTCAACGAATATTTCAACGTGGCGCTTGGTATGTAAACCAGCATAAAAATTAATACTTACTTGTGTTAGTTTTGGCCAGAAACAAATCATTCCCAAGGAATACTCTTGCCAATGCATAGCAATAACAGGGTAGAGGGATAAAACAAACAAAAACAACAATGTAAATTGTTGATATCGTATTAATATTGAAAAGCTGTGATAAATGGATAAATGGTAGTTAATGCAAGAGCTGGAACATTAATGTATTTCACAAACATGAACAGCGATAGCTAGCTATTCTCTGCACATTACCGTCAAGTAGTGTTGAATATGTGTATACTTGTAATGACTACATAAACGCGTATTTTTCCCGAGTTCTGTTTAATTAAACATAGAAAGATTTCTATAAGATAGCATCAAACATGGACAATGTCCGTGTTTTCAAAGGCTGTGCGCTTATTCATAATTGAAATTGATTCTCTGCTCTGATGTTTTCAAATTCAGAGTCCTGACGGTAATCACTTAACACACGCTGTACAAACACATAACACTACTACTAACTGATCGTATGTAACCGTTGACTTGAACAGCTACAAGAGTGTTCCTACGCTCAGTACTGACGCCCAAAATTTATTGCTACACTTCCAGTGATCATGTTTTCAAAACTCAAATTTTTCAGTGCTTCTGCTTCAAGTGGCTTATTTGTAATTTTTTTTTCTCCTATGTTGTATCCCGTATGTTGTTATATTTCTTTCATCAAAACCTAAAACGATCTGAGACACGCCATACTTTCCTTCACATTTAGTTTGAGTTGATTTCTGTTAAAATGTGTTTTCAGTGTTGGGATGGAATTACATTTGCTGCAATCATTGCTTAACCGACAGTGAAAAAATAAGCTTCCGTTGCGCAAACGAGTAACGTTCTGGCGCTTAACGCTAGATATATGACTTGACGAAGATACGTATTCGTGTTACACCCCTTCTAGCTACTGCGAATGCATTATTCGTTTATATTTTGTTGGTTCTATCGATTTGAACTTTCAATATTATATAACGAACAGCGAATAACTTTCGTTGTTCCAGTTGAATGCTGGAGGAAGAAGCTCACATAATTTAAGAGAAGCAAGGATAATGATATCGTTTATTATTCAGTTTAACTCGTTTGGCTTCCGTAATTCCTACGTATGTTATATATTCTAACTTGATTCACTAAACTATCCTTCAACGAACTAATGCATAATAATTAATGTTAGTAAATTTTCTATGTCTTGTATTTAGCCACTTTTATTCATCAATAATACTAATCAAAGCACAGTATTTTTACTGCAAATTGTAATAGTGCTAACATGTTAATGTTCTAAGGTTTTTGAAGAATCTTCTTGGCTTATTCTCAAAAGCCACCTTGGATACGAGCAACTAGCAATATTTATTTATTTATTTTTCATGGTGGTGATAAAGCATACAGTCTAGTCAATGGGGAAGTTAAATCGAATGTACTTGAGTTGAGTCGAAAAATGATAGTAACAAAGCCTGCTGATGTAAATATGGCACAGTCCGTTTCTTGAAAAACAGTCTGCTGAGATTTGAAGAAAACTGAATCATAGATGACAGTTACATGTTAACTGTACTAAAAGCTGTTGGAGACAAATACTGCGGCTAGTGGAGTTTGGTTTCGATTCGAACGATCCAAATCTACACATTATAAATCCCCATATTTATTACCGAATTTAACCACCAATGAGAACACATGTGTATGTTGAACGCTATAAACAACAACTTTACTGATTATAATGTGGACATATGGTTCAATTTGCGACAGAAATCAGACACTAGGTTCACAGGTATATAGATATTCAAATGATTGAGTCAGATAGATAACGAAGTATTGAAAAAGTATGTCAAACATTCAAAACTAGATCAAGTCAATGCATTTTTGTGTTGAACACTAGATAAACGTATATCTTGCTCCAAAAGAATGTTCTGTAGAATTCCTTTATTATTTTTTCTGGTTGACTTATGAGTTAGTGTGCCTTAAAAATATAACAGCAAGGAAGGAAACACGAAAACGGCATCGGACTCGTACAGAAATCGTGTCCTTTATGCCCATGTTCAGTTAATGTCTATTTTACCGTAGTGTTCTTTTAAATTAGTTTTGCGTAACGCAATAATTCAATTCTTCGTCCATCCTTTTCGTTTTTCAACTTTATTTTGCGTCTCTTTTTCGTTAGAAGATGAATTTGTTTTACCCTTACACTTGTATTATAATCTAAGACCATAGACCACTTAACAACGGACCTTTTACACAATATGATGTTCACACACGTTAAAAGCACACCCATCACTATCGCTCTTTCGGTGCGAATATTTGTTTTGTCTTACAAATTTTATCAAATTCCATGTAAATTGTTCCAATTGTTTGACAAGTACTTTACATATTTTCAATTTGCAAGTCTCGAAGCAGCGGTTCACAAAATCTTCTTGATTACCTATATGGGATAGTGATACTACCTTTCAGAAGTGTACCATTCTACAGAATGTTGTGTCAAGGTACTCTGCCTTGTAAAGCTAGACATAAAGCCAGCCCCATGCAAGTCAGTTCGCACATACGTCCGTGTGGTTTTGTCGAAATCGAACAAAATTAAATGTATTTTCATCGTAAGCTGTTTCGTTCCAGCATCGTAAGACACAGGTCACCTTATAAGACAATAAAATAATGAACTTTGGAGAAAAGATGCTTTCAAGACCATTTAAGTAGCGATCGTTGAGTTCAGCTGAACAGATTTATTACAATAGGTTTTCTATTCACGAAATTCTACCGCAGACATGAGCGTAAGAAGTAATTAATTTCTCGAGCAATAGCTAAAGGCCTACTGTTGGAGCTTATTTGAATTTAACAGCAAATATCAAGTCGAAAACGGATAGAATCGAACGCTAATAATGCTAAAAATCCTTAGCATAAGATCTTGTGTATAATGTGCAACAAAACCATGTAAGAGCTAAGTGTTTTTAGTGTTTAGATTAGTAAGGAAAGATTACAGCGTATATGTGACAACAAAGCTACATTGTATCTGTATTTTTGTAAAATGATTCGAGGATACACATTTGAAAAAAGAACTGGCTAACAACGACCAATTCACTGATCGATGCGTACTCACAAACCAAAGTAGAAAAATTACTGAGATAAAAACGCGAAACTATTAAAACCCCTAACGTACACGTATGTTCTCATTTGGTTTTAAGTGTATAATTCTATTTTGCGTTAAACACATACATTTTATGACTTTAATTATTCATGGAAGAACACATATCTTATTAACAAAATTTCAGGCTAACTGATGAAAGACGCGAGCAAGCACGCAAAGATCTCAAGGGCTTAGAAGACACGGTGGCAAAGGAATTGCAGTCACTGCACGCTTTACGAAAATTGTTTGTCTTGGACCTTCAGGTAAATAGATAGTGAAAATTTGCTTCATATACTTATGCGTGTGATTGCTTAACTGAACTAATTTTAATGCTCAAAACTATTACCATCAGGCACGTATCAAGAAGTCGTTGAACTCAGAGGACACGGAGGATGATGGAGGTTCGTTGGCGCAGAAACAGAAGATTTCCTTCCTAGAGAACAATCTCGAGCAATTGACAAAGGTACACAAACAGCTCGTTCGGGATAATGCTGACTTACGTTGCGAGTTGCCAAAGCTAGAGAAACGACTTCGTACCACAGTCGAGCGTGTAAAGGCACTAGAGACGGCACTAAAAGAGGCGAAGGAAGGTGCAATGCGCGATCGAAAACGCTACCAGTACGAAGTGGACCGTATCAAAGAAGCGGTTCGCCAAAAGAATCTAGCACGCCGTGGACCGCAAGCACAAATCGGTGAGTATCTGTCGTATGACGTAATACAAAGATAGTTTACTGTAATAACTTTTAAATAATTTCGATTTGCACGTTTTCTCTGTTTCTATCCTATAGCCAAACCGATCCGCGCTGGACAAGGGCAATATTTATTTAAGAGTGGAGCAGCAGGTGCCAACGCTCCCGGTAGCACCGCTATCACTCTAAAGGCAATGTCAGATGAAAAGCGAAAGTCGCAAATCAAAGGTGATTCATTTTGTCAATCCTCTCGCTAACTTCGAACACGAATGGTATTTATAATTTTTTCCATAATTTATTTTTCAGATATGGATAGTTGAATTAATAGCTATTACCGCTGAACACGTTAAGCAGCAAGTTAACCGATGGCTTCACGAGATTAGATGATGATCTAAAAAACAAACGATTATATGGCTTAGGGCGAAGCTCGGTCGACAACTTATTGCCGGCAACATGCAACAGTTCCAAACAGTTTGACACAAAACAGTTCCGCAAAAATTTTACCAGTTCGTTGCAACAGCACAGGGATTTTTTAGCTGCTTCAATCCAAACCGTAAAACTGTGAAGTTTCACATGTTTTAGATACATACTACTTTCATCCGGATACAAAACCACCCATTTTTGGTATGTAACGATGATATTTGGGTGCTTGGCAACCTTTGGAGAGTAAAACTGCACGAAATGTGTGGAATCCTATTTTTTCATCTTTGAACTGTAACGTCACAAATAAAAACAAAATCATCATAACGAAACCACAAGTATGCATAATGATAGCATAATAGGAGATAACACCACAGACACACAAACGTTTGTTATAATGTACGCTAAAAAGCTGCTATTTAATGTAGGAGGTGTATGAGAAAACGATGTGAATGGATTCGCTTGTGGGAAAATCCCAGAGATGTTTACAAATGTCTCAGCGTCACCTTGCCCAACACTATCCGCTTTTCATCTGTATAGTTGCTTCACAGATGAAAATTAACATAACAGTAGCACTAGCAGGAATGCAAAACTCAGTTAATTAAATTAAAGCGAAGTGAATAACGAAGAGCAGTGCGTTAGTGAACAATAGCAGACTGGTTTGGCTTCAAAACTCAGAGCACGAAGAATAATACGGTGACATCCTCCTCTACGCTAATAGCGGTAAATGGAATAAGGCACAAGCTAAATTCGCTAAATTTGTCAATCGCTAGTTGAAAATATGTTCAATTGATCAATGGAAATTTAGAACTGCTTCCTACACTGGATTGCATCACTGCTTACTTTTAATGACCACAAATATAACATTGATGATAATTCATCAATCTGTGTATGTATAGGTGTTTGTTTTTTTATTTAATTTCATGAATTTCCTTCATGACGGGATTGAATCGGAAAGGTTTGATTTTGCTAGTGCTACAACACTTGTGCGTAACAGATCTTTAATATTTATTTGACTGTCGCTTTATTTGTCGGTTTTCGAGTTCTACATTTTTATTATAAAACATATTTTAATAAACTTTTCGATTACCGTTATTAAGCTTTCGTCATTTAATGAATAATTTGATAGTTCTATCTGATCACGAAAAAAGTATGTAATAGCACTGTAGTATATTATCTACATAAATTAAAGCAACCTAGTCGTGGCTTCTCTGTTTCTTCTGAAAAGGCTTCTTTGACTCTGAGAACGTCTTTGCAATTTGACATTGCAAAGATGCAATTTGTTCAAACAGAAATGCAGTGAAGAAGTTTGTTTGATACATAAACTTGTGTGTTTAGGAGTTCCTCGGAGCGGATAGCAAGGATATTTGCTTGTATTTCGGGATTCAAACCCGGAAAAAACATTCCTCGAATGAATTCTACGTTTTCGGTTATGGTTGCTTCGGTTATGGAACTCCTGTGGCTTACAAACTACTACTCGCTCATCCTTTGACAGCTTGGGTGTTAGGTTTTTCTTCGGCTTTTGTTTTTCATTTTAGACTCGACCGGGTTGCAGGCTTTAGATTTGCCGATTTCTGTTGAGGAGTTTTTAATTCCTGGATAGTTTGTTCTACGAGCAAGGGTAAAGTGTTAGGTTTACGAAGCATCTAATAAAAAGAATTCCACAGAAAAAGAAACAGTGTTTTCCAACCATCTGTAAGCTTTTCCAAATATCTGTGGGTGTCTAGAATGAAGTTGGATGTGAGATGCTCTTTCAAAGATAAAAAGCACAGATCAAAAACCAGCTTACCCCCATTTGTTAGAGCAGTAAAAACACAACGTTACAGAAAGCAACAGAGATCAACATTGTCTCAGTTGCAGACCAAGACCGCTCGGCGGTTGTAGCTGGAAAAAACGAATAAGACGAAGAAGCTCAGAAACGAACACCACGAAGCCACTTTAAAACAATGTCATAAACCATGTGCAAATTTGTTACACAAAATGAAGTTATACTATACTATCACACTTTCCACACTAAGCACTCATTGATTTCTCAATTACATTTAACTTTTGATATAATAGTGCTCGAAAGTGCTGCGTCAGAGTGGACGTTTGAAATCTTTCTTCTGATGGTGGTACGATCATACGCAAAATAAATTTTACTCTTTGATTGGTTGAACCATAGCATTGTATTTAGTTCAAAGCCAACCCCCAAACCTTTGTAGGCGATGCTGTCCATTCGTTCAATCGAAGTAAAACATTTCGCGTATCGTTGTTCTTAACAATGTTTTTAAAGATTCGTTAATTCAATCAAATTATCAGAGGCAAGGCCACCGACTGTAAAAAAGACAATTGAATACCATACCAATTAAGGGAAAATGGATGTTAGGAACAGTAGGAATCAGCAGCATCGGAAACTAATTGTGACGAACATATAAAGATGCGGTATGCAAGCTTTTAAAACATCTAAAATACAGGTGGCACAAGTATAAATACATTTTAAATGTCGGCCACTTTTTGAAAACCGTTTTACTGTGAATTTTAAGGCCAGTAACAGGAGAACCAACGAATAGAAGTGTTGTACGCTCATACGCGGGTAGCTTAGAGTTTCTAAATACCGGTACCAATAGAGCGTTTTTCTTGAAGAGCCGATAGCTCAATAACAACAGGTTTTTCTTCGGAAAATACAGTAGGCATAATAGCTGTTTTCCACATTAAAAAAGACACTCAGGGAGCCCTCTGACGTTTATCAGTGAGTGCTGCTGGAGAGTGCTACTGGAAAGCCAACGTTCAACGGTTTGCTTTTGCAGAGTGCGTGAGTTGTCACTTGCTTACGGATGTGTATTCCGGATTTCCCGCAGCAACAGGAAGGATTGTACGTTTTCGTTTATTCATTTAATAGTTTTTTGTTCAACCGCAAGTGCATTCACCTTCCAGAGTTCCTTCCAAGCTGTGTTTTGAGGTGGAACATTCCGTCTTAGATTGGTTTCCCCGTTTAGTGCACTGTTACCTAAAGTGACAAGTTTAAAGCCTGCTACTTGACAAATAACGAAGAGAACAGTAGTAAACCCGAGCCGAATAGCTTAGGGTTGATAAATACTACCACAAATAGGGCGATTGGAAAATGTGTTAGGCAAATGATAGAAGTTTTCCACATTAAAAGGAGACACTCAGACGGCTACCTCTCTGACGTTTATCAGTGAGTGCTGCTGGAGAGTGCCACTGGAAAGCCAACGTTCAACGGTTTGCTTTCGCAGAGTGTGTGAGGTGTCACTTGGTTACGGATGTGTATTTCGGATTTCCCACAGCAAGAGGAAGGATTGTACGTTTTCGTTTATTAATTTTAACTCTTTTTTGCTCAACCGCAAGTGTATTCACTTTCCAGTGTTCATGGCAAGCAGTGTTTCGAGGTGAAGCGTTCCGTGTTCGATTAGTTTCCGCGTTTGGTGTAACTGACTGTTGCCTTCGCATAGGTTATGGTTTTTAAGCTTGGTTAAGCTCTATTCCAGCCATAACCTGTATTCTGGATGACGAGACGGTCCTGATGCTTAACATTTATGTCAAGTGACGAGGAAGAGGGAGATAGAGTGTAAGAGGATGTAGCTTTCATTCCAACAGCGTTTTTTGTTCAGTCGCGTTGAAAAGTGGAAAGCAACTAACCAGTCATCGCGAATAAAGTCAGTTGCCGGTCCGCACCGTCGCACCTTCACTTTGGAAAGTATAGGCGTTGCCTAGTCGGGGCCTGTTTGTTCGTTAACAAACCATTAGAAGTATAAACAACATAGCGACAACGATAGGGTTGATACTGACAGCCATCGCCATGCGGTTGTGTTTGTGGTGACGCAGGCAGTTGTTGATAATGTCAGTGGGATGTTTTTTACGAATATGGCAAAGCGTCTTCCGGTCTTCAATAAAGCGGCGGTGCCGGCGGGCGAACTGTTTCGTCGGCGACTACGGACCAAATTCAAATGTCCAGTGTTTGCCGGACCCGGAAAGTACGGTTGCTGTGTATGCCTGACCGCCTCATGACAATTTCGTGTGCGAGGGCAGCGCCAGCAACAGTCCGTAGAGTTTCTACATTTGTTCGAGCATTTATTTCCCGTATGTGTCCCAATCGGGTGCCCGATTGCATACAACGCCTCAGGTCGAAGGAGTTGGCTTGCGAAGGAATTGGCTTGCGAAGGAATTCCTGTATGACTCTGTCTAGCTTCCACTAGGCTCTATCGTTTCTTTTCGTCCTCTTTCACTCTATTTCACCATGTTTCTCGCTTTGTTTGATTTTCTTCTTCACTGTTTTCCATCCCTTCCCGCTCCGTACAAACAGCATTCCCATGTTTCGCGTAACAGGCAGGCTATCCAATGGGCTTTCGGTGGAATCGGACCCACAATACCTTCACTAACTAGCCCGTCTTTCGTGTGAGAGCAGAGGTAACAAGTGTAACGTGTACATCAATACCCAGAAGGCGAGCCAACGATAGAGTTGTGCTCTCTAAAGCATACAAGCGTAAATGCACGCACGCTTCTTAACCTGTCCCGGCAAATAATAACGACTCCACTCACATAGTGCCCGTACTCTGAATTCACTGATACTCTCTCTCTTTCTTTCTCTCCCTCTTCCTTTCTGTCTCCTACGAGCTTTCTCTATTGCTATCGAACTTATTGTGTCTCTTTTTCTTGCCTGGCCCACAAACAACGTTTTGCTCTTGCATTGTGTGGCACATTGCACGAAGGAATTTTCTCACTACAATGGATAGTGAGTGAGATTTTATTTTGAAAAAAGTGCGAGAGAGAGAACATGTGTTTTATAAGTTCCGTTTTATACACCGGGTAACCCATCGGGTGTGCCTGTTGTGGCTGTTGACCGGGATATACTGCCGAAGGACAATGTGATAGCGGTAGCATATGGGCCTTTACAATACGTTACGGCGCAGGGGACAGCCAACAAGGATTTTGAAGCTGATTGAAATTATAAATTATGAAGCATACCCCGCAGGGGTGAGGTAGTTATATTGGCTTAGAGTAAATAAGCAAATAGTTCGTAGAAAATATAAAAATGATTTACAATATTCATATAATGACCTTTGCCTTCCTTCGCAAAAGTATAACCAGTCTAAAATCCCAAAGAAATTGTACACCGATCTCGGAAACCAAAATCATTGTGCATTTCGCGAAAACGCGTGACGAAAAAACACGATGCGTAATGTACCACGAATCCTCATCCTCAATACGTGTAACGTTTTTCTCATTTTTGTTTTATTTCATGTGATGTATTCCACCTGTTGCAGACAACGCTAGTATCTAAACGTAGTGACGCACAGTGAACCCGACTAAGTTGCCTAGTGCAGAGTGCACGTCGATAAGAGTCGCCTTCGGCTGCACTACGCGTTGGTGTGTGTTTCCCAAGTGCCGCACCAGCCGTGACTTGTAGTTGGTATTGCTTCCGTAGTAATCGTCAAAACCTGGCTCCACACGCGATTTAAACGGTGCGAGGTTAGAGAAAGTTAGAAGAGGTCCAACAGAGCGAGAGAAAGAGAGAAGACGAAATCAAACAAACCATCATCAAGCAACCGAACCGATCTTCCAGCACTGGAAATCAGAGGCTGTTTCGGTAAGTAGTGGTGTACTTGAATGTTTATGCTGTAGCTGTGCCTTTTGTGCATCGCCCGAAAAATGAAATAAGAATAAGTAAAACGAAGTGGCAGCATTGTGCTAAAAGCAAAAAAAAACCTTCAAATACAAATAATCCCAACTTGCAGAAAGTGTGAAAAACTTCGTTCGTCAATCAACTTTCACTGCATGGAACAGTTTAAGCCCACCTCTAACTAACGTGGTGTTCAAATTTCCCAATCAACCACAGCATACAAACTCCCCACTCAACATTTTTTTCACTGAACTTCTGTAAGGCTTTGTATGATCATGTCTGCCATGTGGAACTTGATCGCTTGGTTATTTGTTGTGTATGCTGTAATCATACATCCATAAATACCTTTTTAACTAACATAAATAAGAGAATCTATTCCCATCAGAACATCTATTATCAATGACATTGGTTAGAAATGTGGTGATGCTGTATTAATTTTTGCGAATAGGTTTCTCGAACCGAAGGATTGAATACATTGTAAATCGAGTAGATCATAAGACGAATAACGCATCCACAAGAGCGTGATGGAGGAAGGCAGTCCACATCATCGTCACATGCCACAACAGATTCAATTACACGCGTTTCAGCAGTTCCATTTAAACGGATTGATCTCACGTTCAAACTATTTAACAGAAAATTTCATTAATACACACCGAACAGAAGTCGCTTAACGGGGGAAATTCACCCAGGGTCGCACCCTTCCGGTTCTCTATTTTCGTTCTAACGCACTTTCTCTAACTCCCATTCTCTCTCTCTCTCGCTCTCGTTTTTTTATGAGCCTTGGTGAACAATAGTAAACCACAAGTGGTAGTGTCGTGTAAACCACGATCTCGAACGTGGTGTTTCTACCGTAAACCTCTGATTTTTACTTCCCTAAACACCACCTCACAGCATACATTCATTCTACAGAGTGTGTTGTTGGTCACTTTTTTGTTAGCCAGTGATCGCCGGTCCACCGTGGACGAGAATTCCACACAAATGTCTGAAAATTTTATTTAAATTTTATTTATTAAAACATTGTTTTGAATGTAGGTTTGGATAAATGTGATTGTATTTAGTTTACAACACATTTGAAACAGATTTGTACATGTTAAGTAGATCAAAAAAAAAAAATACTATATGAAGGGATCAACAATATTTTACGAAATAGCGAAAACAAAATGAAAAATACACAACAATAGTTGAAACTTTAAATTACGCAAATACTCAGCTATAAAGCCACAATATTTTAAATTGGAAAAATATTTATTTAACCTTACCTAAAGACGCTACTTCACAGTGCGTGAGCATAAAGAACGTTGGTAGCCATCGACACAAACGTATCAAAAACAGACGCTGTTTCGGCCCGTTCAATTTCCATCATTCAAAAGGTCATGCGTCATTTCGTCGCCACTAGAACATTAGAAGTTAACCTAATTGTTGTGGACATCAAGCATTAGCCGTGGTGTGTAATCCCGCGTAAGATTTCAGTCTCAAGGTATTAAACACAGTATAAGTAATGTCAGCAGTAACGCAGTAAAAACACTGTCCGGTTCCATACATTAAAACAACACTCCCTCCCTCCCCACAGAATGTTGTAAGACTTCCTTCACTATTGCTTCCAGAAAGTGACGCCCTGTTTTCTTTTCCTTCACAGATTATTTCCTGCCCGACGTAGTAATTTGCTTATTGCTGTTTCCATCGAGCACATACGCATATTCAATTTAGACGCAGTGATAAAAAAACAATCCGATCAAAATGCCAAAATCGGTGAGTAGATAGAAATTAGCATGAGTTTAAATATTTGAAATGTTTTTCTGCTACAGAGCAATCTACACTGTAACCTTCGGGTTAGGGTAGGTATCGGAAACATTGAACTTCATGTCCTTCAGCCTTTATGTACTTCCTTCAGCAGGATTGCGGACGGTGGCCAAGCGAACTAACTTTAACATATTCTTATCGCAACTCACTCGATTTGCGTAATTTTATCAAACAGACGAGCCAAGCTCGGTATGGCATCGAAAACATCTTTTTTTTCTTCTGAGCAATGCCGTAACGTGCAGTGAATACCGAAATCGTTTGCACATCACACGGTTCCGTTGTTTGTGTCGTTTGCAAATTTTCCGTGACCTTCCGGCAGCAGAGTCATGCTCTGCGCCGTCACCGTCCTACCTCACGTGACGGGTGCATGGGGTGATTGGTACGCTTTTCTCAGAACTACTGTCGGCGGATGTCGGTGGCCGACCGGTTTTAGAAGCCCGGCAGCGTGTAGATTCGTTCTGGCGACACGGACAGATAAACATTGGTAATGTAAACAGCCAATAACCAGCGTCAGACGGCCAATCGTTTTCAACTGCTATTGCTGCTTTACCATCGCCAGTCACCCACACCGCAGATGTGAGGAAACGTCGGGGGAACTTCCTGGCGTTGTTGTCGCGTTGTCGTCATCGTCGCCCTGAAGACCCTGAAATTTACAGTAAATAAACTTTTCCTAGCCTCGTAAAAAACTTGACCGAACTCTAAAATCCGCGAACGCTGAAAATGGCAGAGATCCATCCCGACAGTGACCTCAATGTCGGCCTAGTTCGTTCTTTCGGGTATCGTCAAACAGTAAACGCATCAGTCTGCATTTGTGCTGTTTGTTTGCTTCTACTCGCTTGCTGTTTGCTCAAAGCTTACCGCGTCGTCGGCGTTCACGGTCCCATGATGTCATGGTTTTTGCGATGTTCCATCCCGGTGTGATTTTCTCGCTGCCCTCGTGGCGGACGCGCAGCGCAGCGCAGACTGCAGGTGCATGAATGATGATCCGCTAGTGTATGCATCTGCTTCCATCTCTCGTGTTTGTCGTATATTGTTCTCCCGCTCATGCCCTTTGGGTAAAATCACTATTCGAACGCGAAACAGACACGAGGTCACGGCCAGCGAACAGCTCATCAACAAAGCAATTCTCTTGAACGCCCTCACACGACATCTCCCACCCGTCCCGCCCGTCCCGCCCGTCCCGCTTTACCCGCCAGATCGCACCAACCCTACCGCTTTATGGCCCGGAAAAAACCCACTCTCTCCCGGCCCGTGCCCCGCGAGACGATATGCTTTCTGATGGTGATGTAATTGTTTTTACATCCGTGCTATTGCAGTTTATTCTACCCGATTTGCGATGTCTACCATATTTACAATAATTCATTGCAATTAAACCCTCTCGCCACACACACCAATGCATACATACATACATATACCTACAAACTGAGTCTCTGTTCGATTCTATCGGCGGTTGAAATCTGGCAAAATGTTCAAATAACATCTGAAAAATATCGGCCCCCCGTACGCCCTGTACAAGGACCTGCACTTTGGTGCAGGGTGTACACCGCGCCAGGCTCCGATGGGCTGATCCTGTCATGAGAATGGCGGACGAAGAACCAGCTTGCAAAGATTTTCTAGGCCGTCCAGAGTGAGACAGAGTGAGCGCGCGAGCAGCGGAGAGAGGCTCTGTTGCAGCCCGGGGGGCCAAGGTTTTAGTTGTGGAATGAGGGAAGGAACTGTATCGCCTACATACCCTCCACTGCTCGCGATGGCCGGATACCGAACAGGGAAAGTTTCCTGACAATCTGACTTGATTTGATTTTCTGTTACGTTACAGGAAAGGACGTTACATATTGGTTTCAGTCTCCGGCTAAACCGTTTCAGACAGTCTGGGTAGACTACCGATCTACACACTATCGCAAGAAGAAGTCGAAACCTTGCCGATGAAAAGGAGCTCGTATAAAACAACACACTGACTGTTGTTGCAAGCCCCAACATCTCCTTATCGTCGACGCGGCCCGAGTCGGACCGATAAACCGCCCTTGCTTGCCGCCTTACAGCCTTCCTTCCTTATCTCTCGACGCCTCTGAAGAATTTAGCGGAGATCGGTCGTGTGTGATTGTGTCGCCCGTGGGCGATGGAATGTGATGATGTAGGACAGCACACCGCGGCAAAGGCCCAAAGATAAGAGAGCAAACCAAGGTGCGCGGTGGTACACCTTCTATTGCAGGGCGCTAGTGGGCAGAGTCGCGCGCACAAACCAATGGTCGGCCAGATTTTTACCCAAAAAGAAGTCTATCGAGCACCAACATCAAAACCCACGAATCAAACGGTGCGCGGTGTGCAACCCGCAACCCCCACCCATACGTAGCGCCGGCGGAGGAAATGACTCAGAGTGTTCGCGCAGATGCGCCACGCGATATCAGCATGTTGGCTGAGACACTACAGCCTATTTTCTACACTATACATGCTCGCTATCTTATCGCAGTTCTGTACACACCACATGTGCTAGGCGGATGCCTGTGGTGGCGGCATTCGATAGTGCTATTGGTGGGATTTCTTTTCCTTCTCCACCGCCGATGGTAGTTTCACTTTCTGCCGAGCTCTTCGCCAACAGCTTGAACACCTCGGTAGCTTGTTATCTGGCGGCTCACCGTAGATGCGAGTGTCATAAGCACGCGCCAAACTCCGCACCTACACTGGACGGAATTTCCACCCGCGACGTCGAATTTTTGGCACGTCCGGCCACTCCTGTTGTCAATCGAGCAGCGAATGACGAGCTGCACATGCATAGCAGCGGGCGGTATACCGCAGAATCCGCACAAACAAGTTGGCAAACGTGCAGGGTAATTACAATTTTGTTAAACAAACAACAGCGTGCCGTGTATGTGCTGATGCGCGCAGTGTATTTGCGAGCCATAACCCTGGGCCTTGGGCGGAGAGTGTCAAAATTGGTGTGCCTTCCAGGCACTGCGGGACTTCTGGAGTAGCCCGGAATAAACTAGCGCAGACGGCAGTGTTAACGCCCGTCATGAGTAACAACCCGTTTTGGAGAAACCGAACCGCGCTTAAAATTATCGCAACCAGAGGGCGCTGGCAGAGTTGTGAAGCTGGGCGCCGCACGACTATGTTACGAACGAGTTCATGCCAGTGGCGTGGCAACAGTGTAGCAATTATACTATTCGACAGAGAAATTGCACCACCATACAAGTTCCAACTGGCGGGGGCCTTCCAGGTGCTGTGCTTACATATGCGAGGCGGTGGTGGATCTTGGGTGGGCCGAAAACACAATTCTACGGCACTAGTTTCGTGTGTACCACCGAACCACCAAATCGGACAGCAGGGAGCCAGCCAGCCAGCCGGCCGGCAGGCCGTCCGTCCGGACTGCTGTAGGTTTCTGCATTCAATGGAGGCGCTGTGAAGCGATCTGGCTGCGAGACGACGACGACGACGTACCTATAACCTCGATTGGGATCAAGTCACGAACCCCGTCGTCAGTTGTGGTTGGATTTGTTTGTATCGGGCGCCAATTTGAACGCACGCGAAGCGCCGCACCGCGCAACCACACGCGGGAATCCGAAATGGTAATGATCACATCGCTAAAAGCTTTACCCCACGGCGCGTGTAGTGGTAGTAGTGCGTGCACCACTACCTACACAATGACGATCATCGCCGTCATCGTTATCATGTCTAAAGCCGGCCGGGTGGGGCGGCTGGGGCTTTTGCGTGAATGCAACAGTGACCGTGAAGAGCAATCATCATCGGGCACAAGGAGAAATGTCAAGCCCGGGGGAGCTCCCCAATGTGGCTGGATGGATGGCCGGGGGGGTAGTGTGTGGGGACGTGTGGCGGCACCGATGGCCGTTTGGCGCGTGCGAGCAGTTTGCTGTGTCACGCTGGTGACTCTGTGACAGCGCTAAACGGCCCAAAAACATACGAAAGCACTACTCTGCCTCTGTTAAACCGTTTTATTTTTAGCGTAAACCCCCCCCTGCGAAAGCTTAAAACACTAAAACCAAAGTACAACGGGGACATGCTTTACTGTCTGGGTCGACTTATACCCTACTCCTGCAGCACCGTTTCCAGGGACTCGTCGCGTAACTCGTCGTCGAAAGATGTGTTGCTTTTTTGTTGTTGCTGGTGTTTTATCTTTTATTTTGATGCCTCACACGCGTCAGTTGGGTTGGGATCCGGTTGGCGATAGCCCTGACTGACCCATTAGCAGGCAATTTTCGTTCATCATCAACATGGCGGCGGCCGGCTGGTCTCAGAATGCTTCTCAGCACGATCCCCAACCAGCACCTTACCTTGTGTGATGCACGATGGTGCGGGCTCGGGTCAGCGATGGAGGAGGCCGCGGAGGCTGCTGTTGTAAATGGTCGTCAACTGGTCCGGGGAGTATCACGTGTCACATTACCAACAAGATGAGCACATATTGCCACGTAATGGCGGGTACTGCTGCTGGGACGTTCATTCTCACATGTTGCTGTTGCACAATCCGTAGACCCGGCACCGCATTGCTGAGCCCCCGATGATGACTAGCCAACCCAAGCAGTGTGTTCCTATCCCAAACGATGGAGCGGTGTACCGTGGTGGCGGCTTTTAAAAGGCACAAAAACCACGTACAACATAAAACGTTACAGGGTGGTACAATATATTACACTCTGCTCTGCCCCCACCCAGCTCCCAGCTCAGCTTGTACGCGTTCATGAGTACAATAGAGCAGTGCCGTTCGTAAGTGGGTCAACAGAACGGGGCCTAGGAGGTCAACTATGGCGGGGTCTATTAACGTAAACCCCCAAATGTGTTCGGCACCACCTCCACGCATTTCCAAAGTGTGTTCCTCTCTTATCGCACAGCAGGCGGGGATGAGCACCTCTGCAACTGGGGAGTATGATTCTTCTACCTGCTTCCCACGAACAGAAACACGTCGTCGTTGAACACTTGAATTGAATTGCACATTCATTTATTAGTTTTCAAAGTTTCCAAGTGGGAAAAATCAATCAGTGATCTATTTCTGCTTTTTTTTGCTTTTTTTCTAGTAATTTTTTCCAACCCATCCGACTGTCGTCTAAAATGACGTGTAGCACGTCAGTGACAAAATACAGTCCGGATGACGAATGTGGGGTATAATATCACGACGAAGGTGGTTTCACGTGATATCACGCGCAGGTGGCTACAGAGCTAGTCTGTGCACGTTTTAGATGATAACCATTTCATTGTTCAATTGCTCTCCGGCGTTCCGCTTTTATTAATGGTTGGGGACCGTGAGTGCAAAGCATATTTTGTTCCGCACAATATCAAGATTCGTAATCGTTCTCTGCTCATCGGCCTATCTCGAAGCTAAAAAAAAAAAAATAACCGGATTGCATAATTGTGTGCTCAGCTCAGCTTTAATCTAGCTTGGTCGCTGGTCCTGCAGTGCGGCCGGGAAGTTGAAGTGAGTAATCGATAACCGTTTATCGGCCCCGGCTATTGAAGTGACCTTTTTTCCCCCGGGACTATCTCAAAAACACTTGTACGCGCCTCTCTAGTGGGAGCATGGGGGATGAGTGACAGAACGCTTACATACGCTACGCGGTCACCTTTAGTCATCACATCCGAAATAGAACAGCACGTCAGTTCGCCTGTTTTCCACATCAGCACTACACCACCGCGCACCGTCTAGGGGTTGGTGGCTTGCTGTTGTGGCGCAGTTTTTGGTTTTGCTGCGATGAACTGTGGACGCCTCGCGAGCGCCGCTGAATGAACACATTGCTGCTGCTGCCAAGGGGACGATCTAATTTCTGTTTTTCTGTTGCAAATTTAATGAAACCCTTCGTTAAGGAGCTGTTAAAACGGCGGACATTTTCCTTAACACACTGCGCATAATTGTGTGTGTTTGTTTTATGTTGGTACGTGCGGTGACAAACGTAGCAACATCTGGCTGGCTGGCTGGCTGGCTGGCTGGCTGGCTGGCTGGCTGGCTGGCTGGTACCATGTGACAGGCGTATTGCAGGCGATGATGCTTACTTACGGTGTATGGTAATGACGATGATGTTGACCACTATACTGATGATGATGAGTGATGGTGGTAGTAGTGAAAATACAGCCGTAAGTCACCCAATGGGACGTCAGATCTGTCGCAAAACGTGAGTATTTAGGAAGCGTAGCGCTTAAAGGCTTTTGAGTCTGCTACCTAGAAAAGGGATATGGTAAAGATTGAATTGGACTGAAAAATTACAAAAATGTTAAATTGGGCTATTCTACGACGTTCGCAGCTTTAGCCAAATCAAGCCAATCAGCGAACGACAATCGAGTAGGAAATGAGTTCCACAATCACCAGGAGACTGTCAGACCCGACCGATGATGCTAAATCACAGGGACACGTTAATGATTTGATAAAAAGCTGGCGAACAAAACGAAAACCGTCTGCATCACTCTGGATCAATAGCGAGCAGAGCAGTAGGGAATCAAACGAGAAGAGGAGAGCCACCAAGAACGTGTGAAGCTGCTGTGTCGAGCCCACAGTCAGTCTCGTAATCGTCAAGCAGCCGCCTCGAGTCAGTTCTTGAGTTGCGTTCGGAGCTGGCAGACATCGGTTGCTGACAAGTGTTACGAATCCATTGCCAAACGTGTGTGCTTTTTTTTTGTAGATTCCCTATTTGTCCCGCATATATTTACCATGTAGCCATCATCTGTCTGAGGCTGCACTACCAGGAGAGTTGTGTTCGTTCGTTACTCGAAGCTATAACTTTCTCGACACTCCTGCTCATTTTACAAACACTTTCTAACCTTCGGCGACGGCGGCGACGGCCGTTGAAGCCTTCGGTGGCATCCCACTGTTGGAGGGCAAAGGGAATGAAAGCGAGACCGAACACAAGGACAGAGAGAGAGAGAGAGAGAGAGAGGGAGAGAGAGAGAGAGAGAGAGAAAGGACATTTTAAAGTGCCTCTTCCTGTACAGGGATCGCGCTGTGCTTGTTTTGTCACCCAATCCGGTTTTTCGATCGTGTGTACATTGAGTGTGTTTGAGTGGAGTGCCCCCAGCCTCCAGGATGGTATGTGTTTCCCTGTTTTATTTCTTTTTGCTTAAATCTCGGTTCTCCTCGGTGAGCCGTGTGACGGAATCTATCTCTCTCGCCTATGGATGGTGTGACTGACTGACGGCAGCGACATTGGAGGGAGCAACAATCAACGCGGAATTGGTATTTCATCTCGCTCTGCGTCCCCTATTTCCAGTGGCTGCGTACTGTGGCTGCTTCGAACGGTGGCTGCGTTCGGCTCTTACGCTGCTGCTGCGTGTGAAGCCCGAAACTGATCTCTTTTGTCTGCTTTGAATGCATCCAACAGCGTGCTCTGTGCACTATGCTTTCCCTCTTCCTCTTTCAAGTGGGGGGGGGGGGGGGGGGTGGTGGGGTTTCTTGCATTTTCTTCGGTACTCGTATTTGCATTAAACGAGAATTCTCGGAGAACCGAGAATCAAGCTAGAAATCCAAAAGGAATGCAATTTGCCCCTGAGTGTTACCTGTGGTATACGCGTACTTGTGTGCGTGAATGAGAGCTGTTGAGCAATTTTGCCGAGACCGCTAAGCTGTCTACGTCTGCGTGCGGCGGCGGCGGCGGCTCAGCAAGCCACCACGAACAAACACCTGCTTCCCGCTGCCGTGTCTTCTCGCGTCAGTCTTCTGTAATCATTTCGCTCGAGTAGTTCTGCCGCAGTTTTCATCCACATCCTCTCTCGTTCAGCACACCAACGAAACTCGATAGATCCATCCAGCAGCAGCACCACCACCCACTACTATCAGTAACCTATAAACCAACGGCGCCAGAATTTATTGCCGCCTGTGTGTCCACCGGGTGAAAGAAGTATTATCTCGGCGGGGAACCCTCGCCTCGGTTTTCTTTGCGGCTTAGCGCAACAGTTGCGTTTGTTGCTTGACCAACCCGTTCTTCCCGACGCTACGAGAGAACTCTGAAACAAGTGCTCGCGTGTGTATGTGTTCGTGTTCCTGACAGTGCCTCAGAAGTGCCGCATTTTTCGCAAAATGGTTGCCAGCAACAAAATGGTAAGCAGCGTTTCCGTAACTCACTCCCCGCGCACAACACTCGGGGCGCAGAAAAGATTTCTTGCAGCTCTCTGCAGGTTCTGTTTGATTAGCGGCAGCCACTATGACTATGACACCGGTTCGTTTGTCGATTGTTCAGCCGCTTAACAGGAGAAACTACAGGAATGTGCCCGTCCCATGCCTACGACGGACTTATAGCATAGCATCCTGTTCCTGATGCTGTTTCTAGCTTGATAAGGATAACAGCGATACGAATAATGATATTGCTGCGCACATTGAAAGAATTGTTCGTTCGTTTGAAACCTGCTTGAAAACCGATGAGAATGACACAACTCCGAAACACAGCGAGTGCTTTGGTCTACGAACTTGCGAGGTGCGAACGCGCGTTCTGGCAATGATGGCTGCGCTCTGCGCTTTCAACATGGAACTCTAGTTTTTGATTTGGGGTTTCGAGGGCGCTGTGCATGGGCAACTTTTCACAACCGCACAGTCTGTGTATTAGCATGTTTAGCATGAGTTTTTGAGTAAATAAGATTCTTAAAAATCAAGTCGCCTATGGTGACCTTCGCAAAAGTACGAATAAAATAACCGCCTCTACGGACGGGTTTCTATCAGGTTGCTCCTCTTGTTCAATCGAACAACTTCAAGCATGTGCCCAAATATAGGTTACACATGCGGAAAGCCAAAAGCTGCACCTCTCCTTGATAGATTTGAAACAAACGACTTTTCTGGTGTATCAGCCGTTCTAGGTTCTGGGTACGTTGCGCACGTGTTTGCTGTTGTCAATTTACCTACTAATTAGATTAGGGGGCCGCCCGCTCATATGCCTGTTTTCGCAGAGAAAGCTAGTGTACAGTAAAACTTCTTGATGCTCTCTACTAGCATGCAATCAGATGGAAGCAAACACCTTCATATTAGGTAAATCATGCATCATCAAATTGCTTCTGTGATCTATCAAAGTTCGTGGGATGGTTTATGAGAAAGGAACTGAGGGCAGATACAGATTGCCAATCGAGCTGCCTTTACGCTGTCAAAGTCGTTCCATGTACCGAAATCGAACTAGTCATATACTATTGATAAAGCTTGTACGAGGTAAGCTGTTTGCGGCATCACCTCAAGGTTAAACTGTTATCCTACTCCCATGGGGACACTAAAAACGTGTAGGGCGAACAACAAACTCGTAAACGTAATTCCATTGATATAACCATGACTCATTCACAGTCACTTGGAAGCTAAGATGGAGATGGCCTCTTGCCTCAACAAAGTAATTTAGTTTGCAGCAGTTAGAGGTCAGTTCGTTTTATCATTGTTGTGTATATAAATGTGTCAAAAATGTTAAATGAATCAGCATCGGAATGAAACGTTCGACAGGAATGCCCGCTGCTCGTAGCATTGCAGCAATTTATGGAAGTATTTTTCTCATATACTACAATGCCGTTGTGTTGAGTGTTTTTCCGTCGCCGTACGTTTTTTTTACAATATTTCATACGTGACCCATGACATAGTGACACGTTGGCGTATGAATCACGTGTCGCGCGAATCTTAGTGTCGCCTGCCAGCAGCGCTTCCACCCTCTCCCGCCTTGCTTTTGCCCGGCGTAACAAGGCGTAAAGACGAAACAACCTTATCGCGGTGGACTAGCTTCGTGCGAAATTCAGCTTTTCAGTAAACTTCAATTGCTTTGCATTGTTCATATGCTTCATATGAAAATGTTATTTTCCCTTTTTGTACATAACACATATTTTTGTTTCGCGGATGTGACTCAGATTACATTTTGCCGGATGTGCCAAAGCATCAAGGGCTGAAAATAGCACGGGCTCACGGGCATCTACATTACGATCAAATTCAATTCACTTGAATGTCGCATACCTTGCCCATAATACTATGCAATGATGTTTTTCGGGTTACTGAGTTTTCTCTTTTGAACCTAACCCTCTTTCATCATTGCATTTCAAGTTATAGCCTGCAGTCCATGTGTCTGAATCTATTGCTTTACTGACTTTACTGACTCTGCGATACAGAGCAGTGCGCAAAGTATTTATCAATACACTTACGTTTGGTTTCTTCCGTTTCCGTTTTCAGATGAACGTACGCGTCACGACAATGGACGCCGAGCTTGAGTTCGCGATCCAACAAGGAACCACAGGCAAGCAGTTGTTCGACCAGGTTGTGAAGACGATCGGTCTGCGCGAGGTCTGGTTCTTCGGGCTACAGTATACAGACTCGAAAGGCGACAACACCTGGATTAAGCTGTACAAAAAGGTAAGAAACTCAGTGTGTATCTGTTTGTTTTGGGTAATTACTAGAAACATGCCCAGTGTATGTTATGTATAGCTTATCTTATTTACCTTGTAAAGTACTAGACACTTATTGCTAGTAAGACACAGTAAGGTTGTTGTACAGTTCGCTACTGTATCGGCCCCTCCACATTGTCCCGTACAGGGGTAACAATTAATCTAAGCAATGTCCTCTTGGACGGGCTTTTTTTCGTCCGTTTTGGACAGAATCTTAGAGGCGTATGTGAGACGACTACGAACTTTCGGTCACCGGCCATCGCTCGTTAGTGCATCATCCACATGTATGCGCCCTGGCATTGTTAGCAGGTCTGCTGATGATGCCTTCGGGAATTTGGCCTTGTTCTCGTTTATCTGCAGCCTACGATTGTCTACTGCTTGCTCCTCAAACCCTGACGTGAGCCCGAGATTACCGAGCTAACTATCCTTTCTTACATGACTCGCCATGATTTGATTTGATGGGCAATTCACGAACACATTATAATGATGTCACCGATTTTTTATAGTACGCTTCCAAGTAGCTTCATGTAGTCGAAGATAGATTACGAGAGAAAGAGAAAGGAAAGCAAGAACGAAAGAGAGTAAAACGAATAAGAAATAAGAAAAAACACAAGTCAATATACGGACCAAATTCTTAAGCATCTGATGTGTGATGCACGTGTGTACCATCTGGTTTCATACAAGGGTATAAATCATAGTCCGTCAACGTACAATCTTCTTACAGTAGTCCCAATGTAGCGATGGGATATTAGCGTCACTTTAAGCCGTTGCCGCCGGGCCAGCATATGAGTTGCAAACAGAATTAGCTGCAGACTCGAACTCTCTCTGTTGATCGCCGTAAAGCGCATAGCACATACAAACCGTACTCTTAGTTGCTGCGAACGTCTGCTTTGTTCGACAACTTCGTTTATACATTTCCACTTCGCAGTCGCGTTAAGCTAGCAGTAGGTTTGATTTTGCTGACTGACTGAACACTAAATCTTTGCGCGTTATCTAAACTAAAACTGCTAAGATTGTAGCGTAGAATCTTGTTTATTGTTTCAACGAATCGTGAACGACTGGAGTGCTATTTTTGGTTAATCTATGGTAATCTTCATGTTATGGCATTCGTCCTGATGGGCTCCGATCTTCTTACGCGCAATGTTTGCCGCAATGTAACAAAACGAAACCATCTACGGAAAGCCGGAAAACATCATTTGTAAGCATATGAAAAAGATAGGCAAAATAATCAAGCGCAACATCGAACACCATCATCATCGTTTACTCCGCACCCCCACCGGAACCGAACGGAGCGGAGTCAGCAACCAAACGGACGCTGATGCCGACGCCGGTGCAACGATAAGCAATGAAGGCCTCAAAGCAGGTCGTGGACCAATAGAAGACTCTGACTCGGATGACGACGATTTGGTAAGAGAGAACGCATAGAGCGGTGGCGTCACTGCGTTGTTCTAACTGAAGTTACAGTATTGCAGTCACATCCCTCTTATTCTTACCGGAAGGATAGAAAAGTTTCTTTTTTTCTCGTACCCTTCGGCTTCGGCTTCACAGAGTTCTCGAGTCGAGTTTCCTATGGTTGCTTTTTCATATGTTTCGATCCACCACCGAGCTACCATCACTTATTGGAATCGACATCATGACGACATGATCACGTCGACAATCGACGACATCAATAGACATCATGATGAGGCTTGTGTGAGCTCGCTCTTAAAACACGTCGCAAACTTTGTATATCGAATATTGGAATACGTAGGATTCGCAAATGTATAGAGTATGGATAACCCTCTTTCAATCTCCGTTTGTACATCACAATCTAAGTATTTGTTTAATCGATTGTGCACATCGATTGATTGTAGGGACAAGAAATGTCCACTGTCCCTGGCTGCAGTGTCGCCAATCTCAATGTCGATATTTCGAAACCAATTGGCGAGCCAATGTTCTGGTTACTGAGCAGAACGAAAGACACCCAACAATGTTGAGTGAGTGATGATGAGCTGGATCTCATCTAATCTACGCAACATCATCGGAACATCCTTTGCGGTTTGGAACATACACTTTATTCACTTTACATTCATTAGAGGAAAGGGCCGTATTTATCACAGCTCATGAAAGCCACACTCTTGATATTCTTGTGTACTGTGTGTGCACAATGTGTCTACTTGATAACAATTCGTTATTGAGTCATTTTGTTGAGTCCTGCGATTAGGACTCAACAAAATGACTCAGCCACTAGCCGGTCATATTGTGCTGTGCGTCAGATATTCGCCAACAACAAAAAAAAACTGAAGCTGTCCTCGTTTTCACATCATCACTTCACACACACCAGCGAATTAGCATATATTTCTTTCTCTCTCGTTTTTCTTATGCTGCATTTATGACATTTTGCCTCCTTGCACGTCGATTGAACAATATCAACGAAAACTGCGCGAGGCAGACAGGATCGACACCGTTCTCCAAATGGGTAAAGCTTGTGTGTAGAATAAGTTCCTGAGAAACGGGGGTTGAAGGTTAAAAAAGTGTTTAGAATTGATTAGCACATACACCTGTTTTACAATAAGTATCGACAATTGATTTCAGCCTGCAACGCGCAGACATCAACTAATTGCACAACTGTTACATCAAAAGAACCACAACTTCAAAAAGCGAAACCATTTAATGTTGTTCTATTTGTATCGCCCTTTGGTCATTTTAATAGGTGATGAGCCAAGATGTGCAGAAAGGCGATCCGCTGTTATTCAAATTTCGCGCCAAATTCTACCCCGAGGATGTCGCCGAGGAGCTGATCCAGGATATTACGCTACGCCTGTTCTATCTGCAGGTAAAGAACGCAATCCTGTCAGACGAAATCTATTGCCCGCCGGAAACGTCCGTCCTGCTGGCATCATACGCTGTTCAGGCACGCCATGGCGATTACAACAAGGGAACTCACGTGCCCGGCTTCCTGGCGAAAGATCGGCTACTTCCACAACGGTAAACGCCCAGCTCCCGTCCCAAAAAGGGTGCATATATCTTATTCTATCATTGCCTTACATTTTCCTATCTTTGGCTTATCTGATCAGTGTAATCGACCAGCACAAAATGTCAAAGGACGAGTGGGAGAACTCCATCACGACCTGGTGGCAAGAGCATCGTGGTTTACTACGTGAAGATGCTATGATGGAGTACCTGAAGATTGCACAAGATCTTGAAATGTACGGTGTGAACTATTTCGAGATTCGTAACAAAAAGGGCACAGAACTTTGGCTCGGTGTCGATGCTCTCGGTTTGAACATCTACGAGAAGGACGACCGCCTCACTCCGAAGATCGGGTTTCCGTGGTCAGAGATTCGTAACATTTCATTTAATGATCGCAAATTCATTATCAAGGTAAACAAGCACAACCTGTTGGAACTTTCGTCCAAGTCTACGAAAAATTAGTATGAACGTACTTCCAATCATTCGCACTTTTTCCTTTTCTTTCTTGCCCTCTTGCCATGCATCTGTTCTACAGCCCATTGATAAGAAAGCACCGGATTTTGTGTTCTTCGCACCGCGCGTCCGTATCAACAAACGTATCCTAGCGCTGTGCATGGGCAACCATGAGCTTTATATGCGCCGCCGCAAGCCCGACACGATCGATGTGCAGCAGATGAAAGCGCAAGCCCGTGATGAAAAGAATGCCAAACAGCAGGAGCGCGAGAAACTGCAACTAGCGCTGGCCGCACGCGAGCGAGCGGAAAAGAAACAGCAGGAGTACGAGGATCGATTGCGCTCGATGCAAGAGGAAATGGAGCGTAAGCAAGCAAATTTGAGCGAGGCGCAGGACACGATCCGCCGGCTCCAAGAACAACTGAATCTGGTGCAGGCAGCAAAGGAAGAATTGGAACAGCGGCAAAACGAATTACATGAGATGATGCAGCGCCTCGAAGAAACAAAGAATATGGAGGCCACTGAGCGAGCGAAGCTTGAAGAGGAAATACGCATCAAGCAGCTCGAGATGCAAAAGATCCAGGAAGAAGTTTCGCTGAAAGACTCAGAAACCAAGCGGCTGCACGAGGAGGTTGAAGAGGCGATAAGGAAACAGGTAGTACCAGGCAGAGTATGTATCGCGTTCCTTCTGCACTCCGTCTCTTTTGCCTTTTTTGTCACGATTTTCAATCACCATTTGATATCGTAACGCAAGTGTGTCAGAATGAAAGTGGCTGGAAAATGATGGAACATAAATTAATAGAAAAACTTCACAGATTACCGGGAACACCAACTACTAATACATTTTCATCCAAGTAATATTATAGTGTAGTGTACCTTTCTCGTAACGTTTCATCGCTGTATCCTGTTTTATTACTTGTGTACTGTTTCATTATACAATGCATGATTTAGCTTGCGAGAGAAATTTGTAAAGTAACATTTATCATTAGTCCAAGTAACACGTTCGTTCTACTCAGTAAAGTTACCACACCTCCTTTCTTGTTTTTTTTAAATTAAAAAAAGGCACATGGGGACTGTGAGTGGGAAGGTTCTGCGACCGTTACATGGTTATACTAGATTTATTCATGGCCACAAAAAGTAACTGATAGTGCATACATTTTGTTACTTTACACTTACTATACTTTAAACAAACCTTTGTTCCTAATACTGCGGTTGCACCGTTACTGAATCATACAAACAATTGTTTTCCACATATTATTTTTTCTCACCATAATAACGAATGGCACAGAACGAAGCGGCGGCGGCACTGCAAGCAGCTACTACTACCCCCAAACATCATCACGTTGAGGAGGAAGAGGATAACGAAGAAGAACTGATGAATGGTGAAAACGGTGAACAGGATTTCTCCAAAGATTTCGACACGGACGAACATATCAAGGACCCAGTTGAGGAGAGACGCACACTAGCTGAACGTAATGAACGTTTGCAGGATCAACTGAAGGTGAATAAATTTTACAAATTCTGCATTAATTACTGTATAATTAATTTACTCTTTCTCACGTTCACATAATTCCTTTTTCGTCATTACATCAACAAATCGTTATAGGCCCTTAAACAAGATCTCGCCCTGTCGCGCGATGACACGATGGAAACGCCCAACGATAAGATTCACCGCGAAAATGTTCGCCAGGGACGAGACAAGTACAAGACGTTACGCGAAATCCGCAAGGGCAATACCAAACGCCGCGTAGACCAGTTCGAGAACATGTAAAAAAATGTGCAACGGGAAAAGAGGCGCCAATTAATGCAAAATAGCAGCGCTGTTCTAGGCCTTTGCCGTGCCAAACCAGACAAACTGTATAGACATTCTGCCGCCAGCAGATTGATAATTTTTTCCAGAAACAGCTAAGCACATCTTAAGCCTGTTTGACTTTTTTGTTCGTCTGGTAAAGACGCCCCTTTAAAACAATTCATACATTAATGCAAAATAGCAGCGCTGTTCTAGGCCTTTGCCGTGCCAAACCAGAAAAAATGTATAGACATTCTGCCGCTAGCAGATTGATAATTTTTTCCAGAAACAGCTAAGCACATCTTAAGCCTGTTTGACTTTTTCGTTCGTTTGGTAAAGACAGCCCTTTAAAACAATTCATACATATACATTATAAAACGTAGTTATCAATACCATTTCGCTTCCATGGCAAAGGGTAAGAAGAGAGAAAGAGAGAGAGAGAGAGACAGAAAGAGAAAGAAAGAGAAAGAAAGGAAGAAAAGGAGAGAGAGAGAGAGAAAAAGAGAGAGAAAGAGAGAGAGAGTAAACGTGAAATCCAAGCGAATGTTAAAAAAATCCTCTCTATTCCCTGTGTGTATGTCACAGTCTTTAACGAATGGCGTTAGGGTACAACATCAACATACCGCATACCCTTTGAATAGAAAGCAATTACCTCCCACATATACTAACAGGGCAGAAAACTTCGGTTCTATCGTTACACATTTTCTTTAGGTTAGAATTGTACGAAAGGATACAGACAGGACAGGGCCGAATAAACGGGTTGTACACGATGATAGATAGTGATCTATTTCGAAAGCTATCAGCCGTATGGAAAGATGTAGTTTTTCAATTTGAAACCTATTAGTGTCTTACACAGCATGAATAACACACGGTATGAGGTACGCAGTAGGTGGTTATCGAAGGATGTTGTTTTCCGTTATGCATAAACGTTAGTTTAGTTATGTGTACTTTTGCAATTGTTCACAAACGTGTGGTGGAACATAGGTTACGTTTTGCAGGTTGTTTTTGATGTATTAGTCCGTTCTGGCGTTCGGGGTTCGCTTTCCCGACTTTCATTCACCTTTGTTTTGAGAAAGCGCCCACAGTTTTCTCATTTGTTCAAAAATCACAATCCAATTGGAACAAGCGGCACACTTTTACAATGTTTGATTTGTTGTTTTTCTCTAACGATTGAAGTGGATATCTCTTGCTGTTAGGCTTCCTTCCATTAACCAGTAGTAATAAGGTAAGAAAGAAAACAGATGGCAACGGATGAATATGGATTAGTTGCGAAATGATTTTTATTGTTATTATTGATATACATGAAAGCAAGGCACTGAAAAATGACTTGGAAGAAAACTAGGCGAAGGAATCAATTGACAAGAACATCAGGAACAATTTACCATAGCCACAAACAAAAAAACAACAAATCATACAACATTGTGTTTGGTCATTACGCTGAAAGAACTAACCATCAATAGAGCCTCGTCAATAATAGCAACGCACTGAAGACACAAAAAGGGAGGAAACAAGCTTTTCCAAATCTTCTCTACTACATTTCACGACTTCTTTGATTTAACACAATGAATTGGACGGTTGTTAATAAAACGCAAAGCCGTTGCATACACATCTAATTTTTAGGTTTATTACATTTGATTATCAACCGATTAAAGAGAATGGGATATCGACGATGTGCATCTATAATTAGAAGTTTAAGTAAAACGGGGGTGAAGGAGGCAGATGTATAGGACGAGCAATAAATGTATTAGGAAAACAAGCTTCTTTGAACAGAGATAAACAATAGCAAGAAATAAACAGTGCAGCAAAGGGCAAACAGAGTTTGCTGTAGCAATCTCATGTTTTGCCTCGGGAATTCTTTGAACTAGATCGAGCAGTTAATTAGCAGTTTGAGAGCAGCGAACAGTAAAATTATCTTTGTAGTGCACTTAAATTATTATTTTACAAGCAAATCGATTTAACTCTAGTAGGTAATCATACATCTGGCACATGTAGATATACTTATCATTCGTACGTTGTTTTTTATATGTGTTGGGCAGATCAAACTATGTGCTTTCGAGCAAATAGCCAAGACATAGCCGTTCTATGATTGACACTGGCAAAAGTTTGGCTTAATCACTCATAAACATTCTTCTGTACGGCAGTTTAGCAGAAATATTCTTTTAACCTAAACCGAGTGTATCTATTCATATTATTACATAATTTTTTATTATGTGAGAGGGACACTTCGTGTGCGAACGTTAGCTGTAGAACAATCTGCCTCAGAGTCAAAATTTAGGGATAGAACGGAGGTTTATGTTGTGCAAAGTTTTTAGTTTACTCTCGGGTGTTATTGTCTATGTTTGATTCGTTCAATATTGCTATAATTCACTTCTTGTCGGTTCTTTTTTTGTCTGCTTTCTTCCTCGTTTGTAACCTATTGCAACTGTGCGTTCGTTCATAATTTTCCTAATAAAATATATGATTTTATTACATGTATTATGTGTTTGCTCTTCCTGTACTCCCATATCCTTCTACAGGTATTTTTTCATGTAATGTGAACAGCCATGCAGATATATACGACCATATTTTCTGTTAGTACATATTAGAAAAAATAATGAAAAAACAAAAACGAAAAACAATGCATGGGAGACACGTGAAAATCTCAAATCATAGTCCAAACCTATGTCGAAAGCAAAGGTAAAAGCAAAAAATGCAACGAAGACTAAATCCGCCTAAGCCTACAGCAACATTAACATTACTATTAATATTTACACCATAATTACCAACAATGTAGCGTTAGCAGGGAATTGACTAAATTGAGACAGGCAGAAATGGGCAATTGGTATCAAAAGCCAAGCTCAGTAGCAAGGCAATACACCACGTTCCATAGAACGAATATAAAAGTAACATTATTATAGCCGTGATAACCACACCGAACTCAGGAGTAAAACTCCATCATTTTTCCCCTATAGCTGAAGTCTTATGGCAGCTTATCTTATATGATAGTCAGGGAATTCTAACCAATATTGAAAGCAATTTGTTGGCGTTAGGCAAGTTGAGAATGTATTCACCATACCGCCCTTGCGCAATGGTAATCCAGTAAGTACGCAACAATATATTTTTTGATAAAAACAAAACCGTTTTCTACGATAAAGTTGATTACACAATGCCTTCGGTAAGCTCTACATGTTCTTGTGTGTCCATGTTTGAAAGTAGCTTCGAAAAAAAATACAAAAAATGATGCTGATGCTGGAAAGAGATACATACCCATACAGGGCAGGTAGTTTGGCAATTTTTCTAAATAAAAACGAAGTTCTCATGTCACCAAAACTGCAGAACTATGAAAAATACACGCGATAAATTATATGACTAGATTGTTAAATCTATGAATCAATTCAACGGCAGTTGTTGATATAACTGAATTTACACTTCGTTGGTTTTTTAACTTATTTCTAACGTTATCTGTGAAGCTTTTAGACATCTCCGTTTCTATAGGTTGAGAAAATATTTGTACAATGTGTGAAAATATGTTCAATTTCATATGGAACTTTTTGGAAACAACAAATTGAATGGTAGTTGAAAGCTGTTTCATTGCACGTTAACAACATTAAACTGATCTTTGGCAGAAGCCTACTTGTAGAATTTTTGAAAATCACAATCTATTATACCTCGAGTATAGTTCAAAGCACTATTCTAAATTCTCAAGATGCTTCGTCTTATTTTGAACGTTCCCATTCCGAAGTTCCGCTCCGTAGCGAATGAGTTTCTCGATTGAAACAAGGAGTTACTTACTTATCTGGGGGCTACAGACGTCGAGTGGTCTTGGGGTCTACAACAAACAATGTTAACCTCTGTTACTCTGTAAAATACTTCAAAACGTTGTGTTTTTACGGACAGGGGGTTATGGCTGACCAATCTCCAGTCACCCCGGTCCCGGGGATCGAACCCTGGCAACTGTGTGACAATACCGACAGGCTTTACCGATTACACTAACCAAAGGGGCGATGAAAAACTTCTGCACTTCCGGCCATACCACAGAGACGAGTGCCGAGAGGGACAGTTGATTTATTTGATTTCTTATATGATTGACAGAGTTCAGTTGATTTGTTCTGTTAAAACAGAACGCCGTTTTTCAAGACCATTATATTTATTGATCTGACTCAGGTTGTTGCTGTTTGTGAATTTCAGAATGTTGTGGCAGGTCCTTGTCCTTGTTGCGAAATTTTCATATGTTTATTTAAAATACTCTTCAAAGACTCTTCTCACCGGTGTGCGTAAGGATGTCATTCGCTAAACGGAATAAGTCTGCGAACTTTGCTGGACAATGCGGACACTGGCATTGAGTTTCCTTACCACTAGAATACGCACAAGCAGACTCACGTTCTGCAAGAAGAGTGCGTCACAATGACCGTTTAAGCGAGGTGACGGACTGGTCAATAGGTTGTGCCAGCAGTTCATAGCGTCTAGCGACTTGCCCTCTAGCTCTGCTAGCAAGCCCGTAGCAGCAATTAGCGAGTGAGCCAAAAATCAGTGAGCAACAATCAAGTGCAATTAAGAGCAATTTATTGCACATAGTTTAAATTTCTAGTATAAGCTGAGCGACATTAATACATTGTTTAACTATTGGTGTCAATAGAGGCCGATGAACAATCGATTTCCTGTCCCTCCGGCCATACCAAGTCGGGGAGGTAGAAGGGGCATCAAAAGGTGTCTCGGGAACAAGCCCGAAAAATTCAGACTATTGATTGAATTTGTAATTGTGAGGTTTTTATCCTAACCTTGATTACATAGTCACGCCGTTTATGGTGATGTGTTAGACAAGTTTCAAAGATGAATGCTCATACTGTGACTAATGCCTATTAATAGGCATACTAATTCTGCAATGCATCTAGATTCTCTTGAATCTCCATCAGTAATTTTTTGGTTGTGTTTAAGCATTCAATCCATGCCATTTTAATAGATAACATAAATGAATGATACAAAACGTGGGAAAAAAATTATGTATCTAAGATTTTTTTTAATTTGTACCGACTGAACCCGGCGAATCAGTTAGTTTATTATAAATACAAAAATATTCGTTGGTTACATTATGTTACACATAGTTTTAATATCAGTATATATTTTAATATCAGTATTATATTTTATACATACTACCAACAGAGTGCAAACCATTGTAAAACAGCAAAAATACTGACAGAGAATCTAAGAGTCAAAGTTAAAAGAAACTAACAATTGGTTGAAAATAGATTGGCGCAATAAAAACAGGAACCGATAATAATTCAAATGAACAAACAGTGTGTACAATCATTTGAAATTGATTTGCAATCTAGAGCCAGAAAATAATTTCGCTCAAGTTGATGGAAATGATTTGTGAAAGAATATGCACATTTGAATAAAATATAATGTATCCTACCGATGTCGAATAAAACTAACTCTGCATCACTCTCCTAGTGACATCCCTACGATGCTAGTTCGAGGACGCTAAACTCTCTACTTCAAACATTTTATTTTATATTATTCGCTTGGTAAATAAAAAAACAACGATTTAACATTTCGCAATCGGAACAGGCAACAACGCGATACATTGCAAATCCTTTATGTACGACACTAAATATTTTAAGATATCGACAACGCGATTTTACGAGAGCAACACAAAAAAATGCACGTGAAGTGCCGCCCCAAAGCACATTCCGAGCAATGTAAAAAGTGAAATACATAGGATTTGCCACAAAGAAGGGAAGACGGAGCACAACTAACATTCCAACCGCTCCTCGTAGTTTTCCAGTACCTTTCTAACAGTGGAAATAAGGTAAAAAATGTGCGTAGGTTATCGGAAATTATTTTGTTTTAACTGTGGTTGAAAACTGTAGTAAAAGAGCTTAACCAAACAAGTGGCCAGAGAGATTCAGTCAAAGTCGGAATTTTAGGCAAAGAGCAGAAATACTAACGATACTGATACTGATCATTATTTTCTTTGTATAGTTTGCCAAATGCCCAAAATGCTTTTTAACCATTGCAGGCTATGGACAGACGATGGAAAGTTTGTGCGCGTTTGTTAAACTTCACATAAGCGTAGCTCACGAGAGATCCGACGTGGTTTGTGTAACGTCATCTAAATCCGTCTCCGTTACTGTCAGGCCGCTGCGCTGTTGATTCATCAGAGATTCACTCTGTTGTTGCTGTTGTTGATGCTGCAAATGGCGCTGATTGCGCTGCAAGCGTTGCGGCTGATTGCTGGCTAGATGCGAAAACTCGTTCATCACCGCAACGTACGTTGAGTCACCACCGGTATAGCTTTCGCCGTCCTCGCCCGCTCCTATCTCATCGTTCAGCAAGGTCAACCTAAGGAGTGTTACAATGTCTGCATCCTCCTTTTCCACGGCTATATCGATTGGTTGGCGTCCATCTGCGTCTGTCAGATCGTACCGGGCCTTATGCTTCAGCAGCAAATAGGCTTGTGCTGCTGACCCCTGCTCAGTAGCTAGATGGAGTGATGTACGACCATATCGATCGACCGCATTGATGGCGGCACCGTTGAGGAGCAAAAATTCACACGCCATTACTGAGCCAGATAGGATGGCAGCGTGTAGCGCTGTTCGGTCCGCTTCTTCGCTATTCGTCCAGTGCTTGTCAGCGCCGAGCGCCAGCGCATGACTCATTACTGGCAGATTGTGGCCGCTGGCTGCCTTGTACAGCAAATAGTTTGGGCACAGACGCTCGAGGTCCTCACATTCCATGATTGAGTTGTCTTCCTCGCCACTGGTAGATTCCTGGTCTGAATTCAACAGCAGCAGGTCTTCATCCGGTAAATTGTGATCGTCGGTAACGACGCTGGAGCCAACCAGTAAAATGTCGGTAAATTGCTTCGGTAGTCCCTCGTTCACATCCTTTTCGTCCGCATCCGGGCTTGTTCCGCTTCCGATACTATCACCAACCTCGGTAGTGGATGGCTCTACCTCCGCATCCACGCCACCATCACCATCGATTTCATCAACACCCGGCACCACTCCCCTCGTCGTTGACAGTGGCTCTTGACCTTCTGCTAGCCCCAACTGCTTCCCACCGGCTCCTGCAATGTGCTTTGGTCGCAATAACTGTCGGTAGCTCCGCCGACGGAGCTTTTTTATGCTCCATTTTTCCGGAAATTTCGAACTATCCGCTCCAAGGCTCTTGAACGACAAGGTCGACGAGGAAGTGCTAGTGTTGCCTTCTTCAGTTGGGCCTACCCATCCCGTCCCGGTGCCCATGAGACCGCCATCGATCGGAGCTACAAACTGCCGTTCAATGTATTTTGCACGGATCCAGGCTTCACGCACCGTTATCTCGCAGTTGTCAGTCGCGCGATCAAAGCGTGCCACGCGTGCCGCATTACCTTCGTACACCCGGTTAATGACGTCGTTCCCAAGCTCAATCATCACTCGCAGTATTTCAGGCTCCCACACATCTAGCGTCAGTGACCGAACTTTGCTGTGGTGAACGCCAAGGCTACGGTGTACCCCCGAACACGCAATGCATAATGTTATGCCTAGGTTTATGGAGGCCCATTTTGGATCATTGTTACCGCAATCGGCACATCTGGCGTTGCCCGGAATTTTCAACATTTGCGTCCAGTTGCTGCGCAAGGTGGAAAAGTAGTAGACTTTAGATAAATATAATAAAAACGGCCTTAGAGAGAAAACAGGCAGCGATGAGCGTGCTGCTTATAACGGATGATTGGACTGTTCGAGCGACAGTAAATGATTCTTACATTTTTTTGTATCCTTTTCTACTCCCTTCCGAACTACAGCCAGCCGTTCCTGTTCGTGTATTTCTATCGCTCGATGTCGACCCCGAAGCGAACGCGCTGCGCCCTACGCCTCCATGCCGTCCGTCTTCACCGCTTTGTCCGCCTCGTTCGCGGCCTCGCATATCGTTACTAAACGGACTATTGTGCTGAATGGCGGAATCGATGCCTTTCTGCAATGCTTTGATCCACGCAACCATCATCGTCTCTGAATCGGCTTGCAGGATGTGTGATCTAGGAGCGTGTTAGTAAACGGTGTAACCAGTTTATAGACTACGGCAGTGAGCTTTTCAAAAGGAATAATCAGATCGTAACATGCGCTTACTTGGTAGGAGAAATAACTTCAAAACAGAAACGTCGGTCAGAGTCGGCTAGCGGACGAACTGTACAGAGCCGAAGATCTTCCTCCATCACCGTGGGTAACTCTTCACCGGTACGCTTCCGGTAGAAGAGCTGATTGTCGCACATACAGAACCACCGGCGATTCCACGTTTTGAACGCGTTTGAGGTGCGCTTGAAGAGGTAACCTTCCATGTAGCTCGGTAATCGGCTTGAGACGCTCTCCCTACCGTTAGACAAACCGACCTCTGCCACCGCCACCACCGACGATTGAGCACCGATACACGTGTCACCACCACCCTCTCGCTCACCCTCGACGTTCCGTTCACCCAAATCGCCTGCTCGCTCACTGACACACGTGTGGCGGTTCTGCATCTGCTTATCGAGGACCGCGTACTCGTTTCGCATCGTGCCAATCTCATCGTCCAGCCCCTTAAAGAACGTGCCGTAGTCTTCGCACAAATCCGAGCCCTGGTGGAAGTACGTACTGCACGCTTGCAAGTAGCTCAGCAACGTGGCCAGTATTTCATGTCGCTTACGATTCTGCAATAGCGTGATATAGTTGACATAGTCGAGCGCCGTGTGATTGAAGCAGCTCTTCGTTGCCGACAGCAGATTCTCTGCCTCGATCACGTCGGCCGGCCGGTTGCGGCTAACCTGCGAATTGCGGTAGACGGCGGCGTCCAGGCTTTCCGACACCTTGGCGAAGATCTGCCGGTACTCTTTCACCTCTCGGATATCCCGCTTCAGGAAGCTGGTCAGGTTCTTCAGCACCGTCCGGTTGGCCTGATCCAACAGTGTCGTGTGGTACTTGTTCATCTCTTGCAGCAACTGGATTAGCTGAGCGAGTGCGTTTGTCGAGTTTTTGTCGTCCTGAAAGTGCCTCTGCAGATCCCAGAGCGACGTAGCGAACGTGCTCTGGTTGCGGATGTACTCCTTCCCACTGTCCACCGCTGCATTGCATGCCTTGATGATCTTTTCCAAACGCGTCTCGAGATGCTCGATTTCGTTCTCCTCTTGCTCGAGCCGTAGTCTAATCGGACAGTGCAAGGGATACAAGCATTATTACATGATCGACCTGTCGATCTGTCAAACGGTCGAATCAGTGCTGGAGTGTGACGCGCAACACGTCTACACCCCTCCAAAAACGGTTCCTCTCACCGAAGGCGCCCAACTTACCTGAAGCTCGGCGAATCTTTCAGGCATTCGCCGAAATCAATTCTGCATTGGGCCATCGGAACCTTGAAACCGAACTCACATCCGGTCTGTGCGCTGCCTTGAACGTCTCGAACCGTGCAGGTAGAGTGGTGCTGTTTATTGTCGTCGATTGATGGTGCTTGTTGTTGAATGTTGTCTGTTGTTAGATTGTTGATTTTGGCCTCACTCTAGACGGTCGGGGCAGTTCTGTGGACCACGGGAAGAACGGCACAAAAGAGCATGTGTATTTCGTTTCAGAGGCGCAAAACCAGAAGATTAGAAAGCGAACAGTGTGCTACACTCAGCCGCTCGAAGCCGGGGAACTGTCGACTCGGTTCGCTGGCTTCAAAACCGATGTCGTGGTCGGGCATTAGCAATCCCAGAGCGGACAACTCATCACTATCTCTCTTGCCTTCCTCTCTGTATCATTGGCCCCCTGTTGGATTATGTATTTCTCACTTGCTCGTTACCGTTCACCCTTTCCCGGAGTTTCCAGCTGCTTCTCGTTCTTGCACGTGTCTCGCGCAAAGCTCGCTAAAGGCAATCGTTTCACACGGCGTTCTCTGTCACTCTTTTTCTCCTTTGTCTCTGTACATTTCAACCCCTTATTTTACTCGGTTGCAATGTGTGTTTGAATGTGTGTTTGCTATAGGCACCTTAGAGGAATGCTGACACACACATGCTTTCTTCGCTTCTAATGGGCCGCACCTCATTACTGCGGCATAGACGTGTTTGCTTGCACACGTGTCATTGGCCGTTGATTCGACCAGTTCAAGCTGTAGTTTAATGTCGATCATCAACATTAAATCCACTATCCTTGTACCTGAATAAAGGGCTGTTAGTTCTTCGGACCGTTGCACCTAGGCTATAGAAAATGACCCTTTCGATGACTAGTCGTGAGCCCTTCGTCAAAAACCCAATACAAACAACAAAACAGCAACGTCATTCAGGGCCGTCATTTAGCGATGACAGTGTCACTGTCCGGCCACACGATGCGCAACGAAACGTTTTTGGCAGTTCAGATTAATGCCAAACTGCTGCGCTTCTGTCAAAACGTTTAATGAGTCGGCCGACCGCGAAACCCGTTAGCAAACGCTTTGTTTACAAACAGAGGATAAATATTCAGAATATTCAGAAAATATTCAGAAATCAATTTATTTCTCTTCTATTTCTGTTTTCTCGAACAAAAAACACGGATGTAAACACGTTTGACATTTCGTTTTTATATTTTTGTTGCCACAAGAAGCGTAAACGAAATGACGTTTTTGCGGTCCGATTTGCGCTTCGTCTGGCCCCGCAGTTAGGTTTTGGTGGTCTCTAAATCAATTGTTTTAACTTAAAAGCCTTTTTTCTTCCTTCTTCCGCCTATCACCACCCCTCATTCTATCCATCTTGAAGTAGTGTGATGTTGTGGGGAACTGCATAGTTTCCCTGCATTAAAAATTCTCAGAATCTCAGAATCTGAGAATGTGAGAATGTGAGATCTACGAATCTGAGTATCTCATTTAAGAAGAATCTGAGAACCTGAGAATGTGAGAATGTGAGATCTGAAATCGGAGAATCGGAGAATATTTCATTTCATTTCATCTCATCGCATTTCATTTCATCTAATTTAATTTCATCTCATTTTAGAGATTTATCTGAGATCTGAGAATCTGAGAATCTAAGAATCTAAGAATCTGAGAATCTGAGAATCTAAGAATCTGAGATCAGAAAATCTGAGAATCTGAGAATTCGAGAATCTGAGAATCTGAGATCTGAGAATCTGAAAATCTAAGAATCTGAGAATCTGAGAATCTGATAATCTGAGAATCGGAGAATCGGAAAATCTGAGAATCTCAGATCTAACAATCTGAGAATCTGAGAATCTAATAATAATCTGAGAACCTGATAATCTGAGAATTCGAGAATCTTATAATCTGAGATCTGGGAATCTGAGAATTTGAGAATTCGAGAATCTGAGAATCTGAGATCTGAGAACTGATAATCTAAGAATCGGAGAATCTGAGAATCTCAGAATCTAAGAATCTCACAATCTGAGAATCTCACAATCTAAGAATCTCACAATCTAAGAATCTCACAATCTGAGAATCTGATAATCTGAAATCTAAGATCTCAGGTTGTTTGTTTGATTTCTCAGATTGTTCTTACGCCTGATAATAAGACAAAATATGTAGTGTATCACAAGGTGCTTAACTGAAGAAATAGAGAAAGTCTAAAAAACCTATTAAAGAATTGTTAATATACTAGATTTTTTTTTATTTATCCTAACAGAAACACGAACTAGATAAAATTTAAAATCTGTTTACTTATTGCCCCTGGGGCGGAACAAAGTTTGCCGGTTCTGTTAGTATGCAATAAAGATCGTAAGACAAGTTCACTAGTACTCCTCGCGGGTCAAGGTTTATTACAACAGTTCAACAGATATCAGTACGATTCGAAATGAAAACTGCGAACAAACTGGTCATCCCTCATACGCCCCACGAAATATCTACTCCCTACTATTTGTGGGGTAATTTAAATTGTTCTACAAAACATAGTAATGATGCCACAGTGAAGCCACGTTTCTACCAAGGCAACATTTTTCCATCGTACTGGAAAAATCCCCCGTTGTGGGATTCGTTCAACGAGAGCAGTGTCTTAACGATTGCATCACAGCTTTCGTCTACCGACAACGGGGCCTTTGAGCCGCCCATTTCCGTTTTTACCCAGCCTGGGTGTAGTGCCACCGCCATAATACCGCTCTGCAGAAGATCCAGGGACATTGATTTGGTGGCCGCGTTTAGGGCTGCCTTCGAACTCCGATAAGCGTACAGACCACCTTCGCGGTTCTCCGCGATCGAGCCCAATATTGAGCTCATGTTGACAACACATGCGCGTCCTGGACCGAGGGGTGCTTCCGGTTGACGGTCGGCGGCCCGCTTTAGTAGCGGAAGCAGCTCCTTGGTTAGCATGATGGGAGCGACCGTGTTGGTGAAAAATGTGTCAACGAGGTCGTCTGCTTTGGTGAAACTAAGGCGCGTCGATTTTGGTGAAATTCCGGCATTGTTAAACAGGATGTTCAAGCCTTCATCCTTAACGATGGACCCGACTTCGTTGACGAGCTGCTCGTACCGTTCCAGGTTCGTTAAGTCTAATGGTAAGCAAGAAAAGACGAAATGCGGTAAAAACACAAAACCGATTGTTCAAAAATTTCAAATATTGCCCGTACGTACCAGTTAGAACCGGAAAAACGTTCGCGTTCTGTTTAGCAAGCGCCAAGAGTTCCTGTGAAGTATTGACATTACGCCCAGCTGAGAAGTGTCGTAAATGTAGCCCAAGAAAACATGTGGAAATTTTTGCATTCCTTTTAACAGTTCCATATGAAGAGATTATCACAGAAACTGACGTCCATTTTGAGGTAAAAGATAAATCGTTCCACAAAAGTGATATTGAAATGTTAAAGCCGCGCTGGAATGATTGTGTGGCTCTTGAAGGATATTACGTTGATGAATAAATCTAACTTTGAATAAAAAACCACATTTTCCTACTTAGGCTCGGAACTTTTCAGCCCATACGTTAGAATGAGGTGCTCGAAAACATAGCCGAGTTTTGCTTCTTGGGTAGTGTTCGACACCGTAGTTCCAGTTTGTTCAGCGCCATCTAGACGTCAATACTAGTCAATAGCAAACGTTAACGGCGCACAGGTTTTGTTGAGTGAGTTGAAGGTGGAACACTATTATGTTATTGCCCCCTGTATGAGATAAACTATTGTATAAAGCATTGTAAAATATGATGTTACCTATAAAGAAAACAGTATCATCACTCAGTCATTTGCCATCTCTTAAGATAGACAAGATAAATATAGAGGAGCAAATATTTAATTCAATAAGGTCATACTTTCTGAAAAATTTCCATTCCAATGTTCAGTGATGACAAGTTAAAAAGACAACAGTGTTCCACTTTGGAGCCATCATAAAAACTGCTCGAAACCCCTGTTACTTCATGCCGCTGCTGACAGGATAAATACATCCTCAGCAAGTTGAATGAAACGAGTTTCAGTTTGACCAAAGACGTCAATCGAGCAGCTACTCTGGCTTTAGTGGTGTGAAACGCTGTCCTTTTCTTGGAATACAGCAGACAGCTAATTGGCACCATTTAATAATTCAACTGAATAAAACAGCACGGTAGAAATCGTTAAGCGGAGAATTCTTGACCACTCCAACCAGCTAGTTGCCCAGTGAACGAGAAAATGGCTCCTCTGAATCGTAAGTTTCTCGCCGATTCCCAGCGTGTGTGATTCAGTTTCAGATTTCGGCGTCTTGGAAAATGTTCGATCCTCCCGCATTGACCTACCTCCGATTTTTCCGGAAGCCGGTATGTCGCAATGATTTGTGTTTTCTGCAGCGATTGCTGCCGGATGAGAGTCTTTACGAGCCCCAGTCCGAGGCCGCGGTTACCGCCTGTAATTAAAATGCTGTTCATGGTTGCAGCCCGGCTCGATGTTGTGATGTACGGCGACGTATGTTCTTGGTGCCTATTGTCCGAATAGAGAAATAAGCATTGTTGAGTGAAAATTGTGACATAACGAATGAAAATGTAGCTCTTTTCACTTGAAAATTCCTCATCCATCAAGCAACTCTCACCGTTGCTTCCCTTCCGGAATCGGACCTAGCTGCCGCCGTGTGTGATTTTGCGGCGGTTTGGCGGACGTAGCAAGATACTATGTGTAGAAGTTCGAGAAACACGAGCGCTCCAGTGAACTCAGATCGTTCCTATTGACTGACAAACTAGATTCGCCGCTTCGGTTTGCCACAGTTCGGAAGCACGCGATGTGCTTTGAGTTTCGACAGCCTCCTCGCTATCAACCAACCAACACCGCTCAGCACACCAACACAGGTGTGGATCCAGGGAACAGTGTTGCCAAAAATGATAAATTATTTGTTCTTTTGATTCATCGTAGTTAAACGTTTGCTAGCAACCATCCAATATGGACTGGACAACGTTTGTATGAAAGCTTTATTTTCTACACCACAGAAATGATCATGATATAATATGAGTAACTACCTGTAATTCGTTGGTAGACAATGCCATCATTTGCTTCTGGTGTATTTCGCATTTTTCCATCACTGATGCACGTACTGATGTACTATTACTCATCCCGAACTTGAAGTGTCTCTTATGTTGCTCGCGTCCGCCTTGATAAACGGTATCTTAGCTTTTGATAAATCGATGCTGATTGTAAGACGCGAGCAATGAGTGTGCATTAGTTTTACATTAATTTCTAGAACAAGACAGAAATAATTAAAAATGCATGGTTGATATTTCTGATGCGCGGACTCCAAGCTGCAGCTGTACGCTGGTACTATTCCTGAATGGGACTATAATTAAAGCAACGAAGGCATCTGCTGATGGGTTTTTTGTTGCCGAGCAATAATTTAGGTTAATAAATATAGGCTAGTCCGTTTCTCTCAACGTCAACAAAAATCAATATAATGTACGTTCGAGTTTTGGATGGTTCGTTGCGACAACCACATTACAACGAACAACTCGAACAACATTCACTAATTGTAGCTAGCTAATTGCGGCTGGCAAATCATTGTGAAACTTGTAAATGGAAAAAAGAAAAGAAGAAACTTGTCATAAAAAGTAGCAAGTCATTGCTACCCGGTTAGCGGTACGTTGCTTAGCTGCCGGTTCGTTAGTGACATATACTCTCTCACAACCGTCCAGCGATTAGAGAAACCAGTAACATTTGAATGCACTGCCCATTGCTCGAAGGCTTTTGACAGTGTGTTCGTGCGTACGACCAACGCGCTTCACTGATTGGTAGCGTGGAACGTAGATTTTGAAAAGTATAAGAACAATAGAAGAGGGAGAAGTCTGCAGCTGGGGCGTTATTGTAGTACCGTGAGTCCGGTATTTTTTTATTTCGACACTTCACAGCTCGGCAATGGTGGCAAGACGGAAGGAAGAAATGTGTTCCACATTCATTTAGTTTTGGCCGTCATAAGGGAACCATCAAAATACTCAACACACGTTCGATAGTGAAGTGTTCACCCTTGTCTGCTACAGTTGGTTGTTTGTAATTTGCTGCAAAAATGAAGTAATACGCACGGGCGGTTTATTATTACGCTGACCAATAAGGATGAAATAAACTCTGTTGTCTGCTGCCAGCAGTGCATGGAAAGTTGCTTATGACATAACTCTGCGTCGTGGTGGTCCGTGCGTCCTGCTGTTGATTGTAAATCAAACGATCTAGCCTGCAGAAAGACAAGATCCTCCAATTCCGTTTGTCAACAGCTGCAATCGTGATATTTGTAGTGAGCTGAGCCGTAAATGAACGCGACATACCGTGCATCCATTGCCCTTCGACGTGTCTAGAATCAAGAAGCAGCAGCAAGTCAGCGCACTATGTCGTTGGCCGCCGTATTTGTGCGCCGCGCGCAGAACTTTATAAATGTGCGATATGCGCGTCTTCTCTGCACTCAAGTCATTTCACCATCGTTATCAAGTGAGTGTTGCTCATTTCTGTTATCTGTTTCTGTTTTCTGGGAATGTCATTCGTCTGTGATCGAGTTGGAAGCCGGCAAATGACGTACAACGTATGATGCGGTTTTATTGAAATAAGTTCTACAGCGCTGAATGCTGATTGTATCTGCGTACCTCTATCTGACTCCGATTGTCCTTATTTTCGAGCAACGTCACTGAGCAAAGAAGCCACATTTCGACGCTGTTATGCTAGCGCCATTGATGCTCCCGCTGTTCCAGCAGCTGCTTCATTCCCTTGACCCATCGATATGCTTAAGCGATTCGAACGTTATCGTACACACGGATGTGGTTGTCAAGAGAGGTTCATAGGTCGTTCAGTACTATATGGCTTCATTTGTACAAGGCGTACTCGTATTAATGTTTGACTTTTCTCTTCTCTCACGCTCTCGGTTACAGAAGAAAATTTCGACTATGATCTTGTGGTCATCGGTGGAGGTTCGGGAGGTTTGGCGTGCGCCAAGCAGGCCGTCCAACTTGGTGCCAAGGTGGCGGTACTGGACTTTGTGAAGCCGTCACCGCGCGGAACTAAGTGGGGCCTTGGCGGGACGTGCGTTAATGTAGGCTGCATTCCGAAGAAGTTGATGCACCAAGCTTCGCTGCTGGGCGAAGCTATCCACGATTCGCAACCGTACGGGTGGAAGTTCGCTGATCCGAGCTCGGTGCGACACGACTGGGCCACACTCACCGAATCGGTGCAGAACCACATCAAATCGGTCAATTGGGTGACGCGGGTCGATTTACGCGACCAAAAGGTGGAGTACATCAACGGTCTCGGTTACTTCAAGGATGCGCACACTGTGGTGGCCCTGATGAAAAATCAAAGCGAGCGGGAGCTGCGCACCAAGTACGTCGTGATCGCGGTTGGTGGACGGCCTCGCTACCCCGAAGTTCCCGGTGCATCAGAACACTGCATCACTAGCGACGATGTGTTTAGTTTGCCCCAGGCTCCAGGCAAGACACTGCTCGTCGGCGCTGGTTACATCGGGCTCGAATGTGCCGGTTTCCTCAAGGGACTCGGGTACGACGTGACGGTGATGGTACGTTCGATCCTGCTCCGTGGATTTGACCAGCAGATGGCCACCATGATTGGTGACTCTATGGTTGAGAAGGGCATCAAGTTCCACCACAAGACACGTCCGCTGGCGGTCGAGAAGCAGTCGGATGGGCGACTGCTTGTGCGCTACGAAACGGATGGTGCCGGGGCGGGCGAGGAGACGTTCGATACTGTGTTGTTTGCGATTGGTCGCCAGGCCGAGACGGGCACACTGAAGCTGGACCGCGCCGGTGTCGTAACGGCCGACGGTGGCAAATCGGATAAGATCGACGTGAACGGCGAGGATCAGACGAACGTGCCGAATATCTATGCGGTCGGTGATGTACTGTATCGCAAACCAGAGCTGACTCCTGTAGCGATCCATGCCGGGCGCATCATTGCTCGACGGTTGTTCGGTAACTCCGACGAAACGATGGACTACAAAGATGTGGCAACAACCGTGTTTACGCCCCTTGAGTATGGGTGCGTCGGAATGAGCGAAGAGAACGCAGAGGCTGCTCACGGCAAAGACAACATCGAGGTTTACCATGCTTACTACAAACCAACCGAATTTTTCGTTCCGCAGCGGTCTGTTCGCTACTGCTACTTAAAGGCGGTGGCGCTTCGCGAAGGCGACCAACGTGTGTTGGGACTGCACTTCCTAGGACCGGCCGCCGGCGAGGTAATTCAGGGCTTTGCGGCTGCTTTGAAGTGCGGGTTAACGATGAAAATTCTGCGCAATACTGTCGGTATTCATCCTACGGTCGCCGAAGAGTTTACACGTCTCGCGATTACCAAGAGCTCTGGGCTTGATCCTACACCGGCCACCTGCTGCAGTTAAATTAAATCAATCAATCCATCAAACAACTCAAATATGCGACGCCGTTTGCCACCAAAATAGCCGTTAATAATTAGCCAGCCGTTTGCCAGCCATGAGGTAAAAAAATGTAAAAATTCATTAATACACCCCCACATACACACCCACGTTAACTAGGGCATGTACCCAAGATGAGAAACATAAAAAGACGAGGAACAACTCACACCAAGCCAGGAACTATTTTGGGTTAAGACCAGAACCAGTTTTGTGTGCTAAGAGAATTAAAACAATACCATTTCGAGAATATCAAAGTTGCGCAAGGAAATGAAAGTTACATCAAATCAAATCAATTTTTTGGGCGTGTTCAGTTAGATGATATAGTTTCCTCTGAAAGCAAAAGCAAATAAAGTAAATTAAATATTAAATTTCAAAAGTAGGCGTTCCAATAACCACGCGGTCGAAGGCCGGATGCAGGGTTTCTCAATAAAATTGAGCTTGTGTAATTTTATAGAAAACAAGTCTTTTTTGAAAGACATAAGAGAAAATCGTTTGAGAAGTGCAACCGTAAAATATTCAAAGTTCGTTTGGACTGTAAGAACTGTTCATACTTTCTTGTAAACCATCTGAGCTTGTAATTATTATATCGTCTGTGAAAGTAATTCAATAAATTTTTCTTGTAATAATGCTGCTGAAAGCTATATAATTCAAGAAAATGCACAATAAACAACGTCAAAACCCGTTTTCATAATATAACTAAAGTACACGAAAAATACGTATTCATGTTTTTAGGCTTTGTTGGTTACATATTTCACTTTGCTCTGACAAATTTCTTACTCTTATCCGGCAATTACAACAGCAGAGCGATCTTGGTCTTCAAAGGAGAATGTTAATCTATGTTGCTTATTGTAACGTTGTGTTTTCACGGATGGTGTTGTTGGCTCCGAGCCAACCCCCTTGTCACGTCGGTTTAAGGAATCCAACCCAGCGTGAAAACGACGAGACATCGACTATTCTACTAAATAAATTTACCATCACAGAATTAAAATATGACCACGAACTCTTTTATACCAGCGGAACCTATATCCGTCATTTAAAGTTATAACAACATTAAATTGTGTAGGTTTGTCTGTCTTTATTTCGCGTATCTTGGGTCGAGTTCGTGTACCAAGACTTGTGTTGTTTATTCATAAGTAGTACATTAGCTTCGTATCGTACTGTACGTGATAAATTGGTTAACCACGAAGGAGCTAACCCGTGTCGTTCTTTAACTCAGTTGGTTGTTTCTCCCTCTTTCTCGCTCCCTTAAGGACTGCTGGGCTGTCTGCCCATCTTTTGTGGATAAATAATGATTATTCCGCCCGTCACCTCGTGAAAGGGGAGTTACGAAATTAAGCAAGCATCCTTAACTAAGATTCACGCTTGTCTACACGGGTATTGGGAACGGTTTTGAATAGGTTCATCGTTCCTTTTTTCCATTTTTTCACAATCTTGTTTCCATTTTTTCATCATCTTGGCTGGTTAATGGGCTAACCTTAACCTTCTAATCGCACTCGAAACATGTGTCTCATAACAATAGTTAAACCTTGATCAGTGCTATCGCCATCACGGCGTTGCATTCTATTATTAAAGGACAAACGTGGAAATGGAATTACAAAATGAACGATAAGACTAGGGAGGCATACAAAAATCCGAATGGCGTATCCATAAGAAGGTGCACTCTCTAGTTAGTCTAGAAGTAAATGATTATGAAAATACATAAAATAAGAAAGCAATAAAAAGATTAAGTTCACCTCTGTACATAGATTCACGATCGCGAGGTGTGGTCTTAAAAGGTACATACACGTGCTGCTTACAAGCACACATGCACTCAAATACAAACGTTTTGTACAATTGGGATAAGGTGATCGCGTGTGTCTCGCAGTATAACCCGGACGATTGTATTGTTGCCTATCGATTCCCTTAGAAATTTAGATGTTCCAGGCACATATGATGGAACTTGACTGCTGAAAGATCCGATCACCTTATTGGGATAAGAATAATCCCTATCATCAGCACTGATGAATTGTTGATTGTATGATGATTGCAGGCCTTTTGTGGAGGAGCGAATGGCGGCTTGGACCAATCATAGTCTGAAAGGGTAGCAAGTGTGAGGACAGAAGTAGGTACTGTTCTTGTACAACTCGTCCTCTCCTACTGTATCGCTCACTTTCTCTTAGGTATACTGGTCGTATTTAATTATTCCCGTTTTAGCCGTTTCGATGCACTGTCGCTACCCTGCGAGTTGGAGTCTTCCGAGAACATGTTCGAAACAAAGTCCGTGGCGCCTTGGGAATCGCTGACGATAGAAAAACCTACAAAAACCGAAAGGAAAAACAATAATTGTATGTGAGAAAATGCTACAGGCTGTAAAGCATAGTCTTTCGCTAGTGAATAAACAATTTTGAAAAGAGGGATTTAAGAACAATGACGTTGAGACCTCGCATTTCCATTCCTCTTCATTTCTCCATTCATCTGTGGTTGTAAACTGATTAAGAATTATGTGCAGTTTTCAGTTCGACTTGAGAATTAAACTACTATAGCGCTATATGTATGTCGTGAGATCTAACCGTTGACTAATGTACGGGCTACGGTGGTAGCAGTGATATCGGGTATAGGAACTGCTTCTGGTCGTCTGGTGAATTTGTCAATCATAGTAAGACAATAGCGTTGGCCTTCGGATGGTGGTAGTGGTCTAATAAGATCCATGTGCACATGTGCGAATCTGTTGTCCGGTACGGCGATCCTTCCTACCGGTGTTTTGTTGTGACGCTGAATCTTTGATTTTTGAGACGCTATGCAATGTTCGACGAAATGTTTGCAGTCGCGGTGCATACTAGGCCAAATGTAGCTGTCAGATACGATCTTAGTCTTGCCACGGATACCAGCATGTGATGCACTGTGGAGTTTTTCTATCACTTGCCTGCGGAACTGCTTGGGAATAAATGGCCTTGCTTTCGGCGTTGAAATGTCGCAATAGATCGGTTATGATGCGAGTGGTGTTTGCAATGTTTTAAAACACAAGCCTGTTTTAGGGTCCCTTAGATACTGTTGCAACCCCCGCTGATAGAGTAGTCGGTAACGCTCTTCGCTGTCAGCGCAGCTGGCCAGGGTTCGAATCCCGGGATCGGTTGTCGCTCAACCGGCCATGGTTTCGATTCCCGATACCGGCGCTGACAGAAGGGGGGTTGGCGCGGGACCAACAACCCCGCCCGTAAAAACGAACTGTTACGGATAGCACCAGGGATAATTGTCATTAACATTGTCTCTGGTGCAGGCCAAGACCGCACAGCGGTTGTAGTGCCAAAGAAGAAGAAGATACTGTTGCAATTCTTCGTCCGATGCTAATCACCGAAAATGCGGGTCTGCGACAATCTACTCTCTCTGACATTTCGACCTTTTTTCGTTTTAACGACTTCTCGGAGTTTTAACATGGGCACTAAGGTTGCCACATTACCAATAAGCCAGCGTGCCAATGGCCAATGGCTTTCTAAACACACAAAAACGTAATTAGCTTCGAACCTACAATTTAATTTGTTTTGAAATGAAGAAAATTTAGGTGAATGAGAGCCTTTCGTGCCATTTCTCTAGTTGGGCCCATTATGCACTGAAGATCATCCCAAATGCTCCAGTAATTTAGTCTTGTACTTACAGGTATTGGAGTCCTCGGCGAGGCCGAAGTTAGAGTTCGAGTTGGAGTCGGTTCCGATCGGCTTTCTACTGTTCTCTTTGTTTTCACTGCTATTGCTGTTGCTGTTACCGTTGTTAGCGACGTTCGGGCCCGCCTGAGACGTAGGGCCACTAGCTGTTCCACCTCCACCGCTTCCATTGCCTCCGGTAGGAACACCACCGATGCCAGTTTTGGTGAGCATTGCCTGGCCACCGCCGAGCGATGTTCCACCACCAGTGGCGCCCACCCCACCACCTCCCACTCCTACACCACCTTCCGCCGACGAAGCTGGTTTTTTTTTGTCGTTCGACGAAATCGGCACCCATTTGTAGATCTTCATCGACGTCTCACCAATCGTGACCCACTTTTTTTCCCAGTGCCGGACGCGGTCCATCGACAGCATAAGCTTCTTGACATCGTCCTTCTTGCTAGCGCGCGTTTCCGCGCGTACGCTGCGCGACATATTCGAACCGCTGCTGCTACCACTGCTGCCCTTCTCCTTTACCGTCACGCCAACCATCCACGAGCACTACGTTGGGCTTTACTGGAAATAAAAGGTCTTCACACGGCCGCCCAACTTCCAACTGCTATTCCTCCGGAACAGCGATCGACTACGCCACGAGATGACTCCTGAGGTATAAGAGGAAGGACACGACTGCTGAGGTATATAGCAGCTACTACTTGCCCCCTAGAAGCAACGTCGTTTAGCAGAGAAATTAAAAACAAAAAAAATTAAAAAGAGGAAGAAAGAGTAGAAAATTGTTAAATGGCAGTGTACAGATGGACTAAAGCAAAATGCACAGGCATCGAAAAACAATGGCAGAGGGGAAAAGATAAGCGACGGCCGGATTTGCAAATTTAGCACAGCATTAGAAAAAAGTAGCATTACCGTGTACCTAGGCAACGTGCATTAGCAAAAAGAAAAATGCTATCGATAGTATGAAGTGATTGTCCGAAAGGGACAAGCGAAGGTGCATTATGCAGATCCAAGGTACTGAACACCCACGGTTCGAATCCTGTGCGATGTGCGATTTGAACCAAGCGCGTTGCTAATCCGAAAGAACTGGGCTAGGGGCACAGGCTGTCTTTCTTTTACCCCTGGTAGGACTTTGCGGGTGGGCTTTCCGCGGTTGTCCATTGCATCTTACCTTTACGCGTCGCAATGACTCAGTGCTCTTCGCAGTTCAGTACTCGGGAAAGAAATCGAGGGGTTGGGGGACCGACCCCGTCACACGGATGCAACTATCGATGGTTGTCCCGCACAATGCGGCGGTTGATAGCGTTCGGGCGATTTGTTTCGCTAGACGTTGTTTATGGTTGATCGGTGTGTGAGCCAGCGCTAGATCATTGGCCCCTGGAGTAGGCCCCCACGATGGCAGCTCTGGTGCAGCGCTGCAAAACGACGCAGCCAAACGGACAATGATGGTGGGCCGCCTTTTAAACTCGATCCTGTTCCGCGGCGGTCCAGTCTACGATGGCCATTACCGAAACAGAGTGTAGAACGACACAGGCATACGGCCTCCAGCGAGCGAACTTTGTATGCACTTGAAAACGTTTGCACCGTGCTCTCTTGCGGTATGCGTGTGTGGAAGTAAAGTTAAAGATGGAGGCTTCACGAGACGGGCTATCACCGACGCACAGCGAGCGCTCTCGGTTCGATCAGACTCTTGCACGAGGACGCCGCCGTGGTGTGTCTCGCTCGTCACACCTGATTACGCACTCCGGCACGGCCCGGTCGCCTATCGCTCGCGCTCGCTCTAGCTTGTTGTGATGATGCCGCAAGCCGAGCTGTTTCGGTTCTCACGCTGAATGTAGCTGCATTCAGCAGACCGCACTTGCTGAGTACGTTGCCCCGAGATACCGGAGAGTTCCCAGAGATTTCTCTGTAATGGCGCGAACTTCTTGCGCTGGTCGCTAGAGGGTTTGCTGTGATGTTTGAAATAATTCGTTTCGTACTTTTGCTTTTTATCTCTGGCAACATTTGCTAGAAATCGGTAGATCGGCGTTGAATAGAAAGGTGTCATCGCTCTCCTATCTCTCTGCTAAATCATGGATCCGCAGACGAAAGAATTCTTCTTTTTTTAGGTAAACTAATTAGTCATCCAATTTCGACTTCCTCGGAGGAATCGAAGTGCTGCTCAGTCAATACGTGTCCCATCGGTGAAAATGAATTACATTCAGAAAGCGCCAAGAATACAGCGGGGGGGATATCAACTACCATCCAAGTGATTTGATAGTATCCTGAAACAGTTTTGAATGGGATGGAGGAG